>NC_091958.1:22968590-23117227 GCF_031021105.1 Erythrolamprus reginae | reverse complement strand
TTCTATGCCGCCCTTCTCCGCAGACTCAGGGAAAGGAGGAAGTCATTATCTCCGTGCGGTTTAAAAACCTTTAGAAACATAGAAGATTGACGGCAGAAAAAGACCTCCTGGTCCATCTAGTCTGTCCTGTATTTTATCTTAGGATGGATATATGTTTATCCCAGGCATGTTTACATTCAGTGACTGTGGATTTACCAACCACGTTTGCTGGAAGTTTGTTCCATGCATCTACTACTCTTTCAGTAAAATAATATTTTCCCACGTTCCTTCTGTTCTTTCCCCCAACTAACCTCAGTTTGTGCCCCCTTGTTCTGGTGTTCACTTTCCTGTTAAAAACACTTCCCTCCTGAACCTTATTTAACCCTTGAACATATTTAAATGTTTCGATCATGTCCCCCCTTTCCCTTCTGTCCTCCAGACTGTACAGATTGAGTTCATTAAGTCTTTCCTGATACGTTTTATGCTTAAGACCTTCCACCATTTTTGCAGCCTGTCTTTGAACCCGTTCAATTTTATCAATATCTTTTTGTAGGCGAGGTCTTGGTTGACCTGTCAATACATTACTAACTTTCAGACTGACTGTTGCACAAGCTGAAACTTGCCAGGGAAAGGATGCAAGAATTATTAATAGTGCAATGGTTTGTTTCAGGCTAGCTTCATATGTTAATGAACAGGTTCTGCCCAGGGAAATGTAAGAAAAGTAAGCAGTTTAACCTGTCATTCAGTGAATCAATTGATCAATCATTCACAAACACTTCCAGGGATGTTGCTCAAGTTCTGAATTAGTTATTTGCTAATTAAGTAACTCCTTCTAATTTGGGAGATGTCTTTACCTGGGACTCAAAATATCCCATTTAATTATCACTTTAAGAAATCGGTTGGAAGTTTAAAGGTAAAGGTTCCCCTCGCACGTATGTGCTAGTTGTTCTCAACTCTAGGGGGCGGTGGTCATCGCCGTTTCAAAGCTGAAGAGCATGACTAACTGCAGAAGGTGTATGGAACACTATTACCTTCCCGCCAAAGTGGTCCCCATTTTTCTACTTGCATTTTTTACGTGCTTTCGGCTAGATTGGCAGAAGCTGGGACAAGTAACGGGAGCTCCACCAAATTGCTGATCTTTGGATCAACAAGCTCAGGGTCAAACTTTAAGCTTGGCAGCTTTAAGCTTTGAGGACTTCAACTCCCAGAATTCTCCAGCCAGCAGGGGGAATTCTGGGAGTTGGAGTTGAAATCCACAGATCTTGAAAGTTGCCTTGGTGAGAGATCCCTGGTCCTAAATGAAGGAATCATTTCCTCCTTTCTCACACAAATATCTCCAGAGTTGATCCCATGATTTGAGGGCAAGATGTTGCAACTGTAGCTGATATAAGTGCAACACACCCAAAATATATATATATATATATGTACAGTATATATTTACACAATGACTTTATGAAGGATATGCACTCTAGCACATTTTCAGGGAGGCCCTAAAGTTAATCTTGATTTCCACAATATTTATAAAACTATGAAGACATACTTGCATTTCATCTTCTGATATAATCACAGAATAAGGATGAAGTCTGGGTAAGACTTCAGTGCTTTCCTTAATTTCTGACACTCCCTTCGGGGAATAACAATCACAGAAGTGAAACCAGACACTTCTGATAAAAACTAATTTTGAACATTCTTTTTTAGAACTGCAAAGTTTTTATTCGTTACACAACCACCTTTAACTAATTTAGCATTAAAGGCCCAACAGTTTTGAGCCCAATGTGAATGTCTATTTTAAAAAGAATGATATTCATGTATCTTGTAAATGGATTTATTTAGTTTTTGTGTTTTTTAAAAAAAACCTTGTTATTTATTTATTTATTTATTTATTTATTTAGTTAGTTAGTTAGTTAGTTAGTTAGTTAGTTAGTTAGTTAGTTAGTTAGTTAGTTAGTTAGTTATTAGATTTGTATGCTGCCCCTCTCCGTAGACTTGTTGGGTGATATTTTAAAGCAGGAATTATTCATATTTTTAGTAATAGCACTGCACACATTCTTTTCGTTATTTCTATTATTGCAGTGTGATTGTTTAAAACTGTAACAATTTATACCACAAAACTGGCAGAGTTTTGTCAGTGTACTGTTTTCTGAAAGTTTCTGCCTGAAGTTTATAAGGTAAAGGTTCCTCTCACACATACGTGCTAGTTGTTCCTGACTTTAGGGGGCAGTGTTCATCTCTATTTCTAAGCCCAAGAGCCAGCACTGTCTGATGACAATTCCGTGGTCATGTGGCCAGCATGACTAAATGCCAAAGGTGCATAGAACACTGTTACCTTCCCACCAAAGTGGTCCCTATTTTTCTACTTGGATTTTTTTACTTACTTTCAAATTGCTAGCTTGTAATGACATGTAATGAGAGCTCACTCCACTATACTAGGGATTCAAACCACTGAACTGCCGACCTTTCTGATCAATAAAGTCATCGTCTTAGCCACTGAGCCATCGTATCCCCTCTGAAGTTCATAAGTCTAAGTAAAATCTAAGTAAAATCTGCATAGCTAGAGGTATAACAAGCAGGAAGAGGGAGATTGTGATCCCGCTATATAGAGTGCTGGTGAGACCACATTTGGAATACTGTGTTCAGTTCTGGAGACCTCACCTACAAAAAGATATTGACAAAATTGAACGGGTCCAAAGACGGGCTACAAGAATGGTGGAAGGTCTTAAGCAGAAAACGTATCAGGAAAGACTTAATGAACTCAATCTGTATAGTCTGGAGGACAGAAGGGAAAGGGGGGACATGATCGAAACATTTAAATATGTTAAAGGGTTAAATAAGGTCCAGGAGGGAAGTGTTTTTAATAGGAAAGTGAACACAAGAACAAGGGGACACAATCTGAAGTTAGTTGGGGGAAAGATCAAAAGCAACATGAGAAAATATTATTTTACTGAAAGAGTAGTAGATCCTTGGAACAAACTTCCAGCAGACGTGGTAGATAAATCCACAGTAACTGAATTTAAACATGCCTGGGATAAACATATATCCATCCTAAGATAAAATACAGGAAATAGTATAAGGGCAGACTAGATGGACCATGAGGTCTTTTTCTGCCGTCAGTCTTCTATGTTTCTATGTTTCTATGTAGCAAGATAAATACTGGCAGAAATAGCCAACTCTCCAGAAGAACGTCTCAAGATACAGAAGGAACTTGACCGACTCGAACACTGGGTGCTATCAAACAAAATGAAATTCAATGGTGAAAAAAGTAAAGATCTACATTTAGGCAAGAAAAACAAAATGCACAAGTACAGTATATGTGGTAGCTTGCTCAACTGTAGTAACTGGGAGAGGGATCTTGGACTCCTAGTGGACAACCATTTAAATATGAGCCAGCCATGTGCAGCAGCTGCCAAAAAAGCCAACGCAGTTCTAGGTTGCATTAACAGAAGGATAGAATCAAGATCACGTGAAGTGTTAATACTACTTTATAAGGTCTTGGTAAAGCCACACTTGGAATGCTGCATTCAATTTTAGTTGCCACAATGTAAAAAGGATGTTGAGACTCTAGAAAGAGTGCAGAGAAGAGCCACAGAGATAATGAGGGGGCTGGAGGCTAAAACATATGAAGAACAGTTGCAAGAACTGGGTTTATCTAGTTTAACAAAAAGAAGGACCAGGGGAGACATGATAGCAGTGTTCCAATATCTCAGGGGTTGCCACCAAGAAGAGGGAGTCAACCTATTATCCAAAGCACTGAGGGTAGTACAAGAAGCAATGGGTGGAAGCTGAACAAGGAGAGAAGTAACTTAGAACTAAGGAGAAATTTCCTGATGGTTAGAACAATTAACCAGTGGAACAGCTTGCCTCCAGAAGTTGTGAATGCTCCAACAGTAGGAAGTTTTTAAGAAGATGTTGGATAACCATTTGTCTGAAGTAGTGTAAGGTTTCCTGCCCAAGCAGGGGGTTAGACTAGAACAGCGTTTCCCAACCAGTGTGCCGCGGCACACTAGTGTGCCGCGAGACATGGTCAGGTGTGCCGCCAAACTCCTAGGGCAGCTCCAGCTGGGCGGGGCACTGCCGGTGCGGCTACTTTCCGATGCCGCTATTGCTGGCGCTCTCTTGCCCCAAAGAAGGAAGGCGGGAAAAAAGGAGAGCTTCATTCTTCGCACCGGCAGCAAGAGGAGGAGGGCGCCATCAGCAACGGCACCAAGGAGTAGCTGGGGGATGGCGGTGGCAAGAGCTCCAGGGCGGAGGCACCAGCAGCGCCCCGCCCAGCTGGAGCTTCCCTGGCGGGGGCGGCAACCAATGTCCTTTGGGGCCCGGAGGGAGGGCGGTGGGAGCAGGAGGGTGCCGGGCCACGCACGCCTGCGCCAGCGCACCCCAACCCCCCCCGCACACCCTTTTCCAAGGGCGAAGCCGCGGCCGCCCCCCCCGCACCTCTAGGCCCCTCGCGCCCCTGGCTGCTCGCCGCTGCCTTCGCTGAAAGCGCTTTTGTCCCGGGCTCTCAGCGAGGGGGCTGCAGGAGAGGCGGCGAAGGCGATCTCTCTCGTTCTCCGGAGGCTGGAGAAAGTGATTTTCAATGTCGGGGCGCGGGCCGGCGTGCGCTCTCCCCATCCCCCTGCCCCATTCAAAGTAAGCCGGCAGGGGGATGGGGAGAGCGCACGCCGGCCCGCGCCCCCGACATTGAAAATCACTTTCTCCAGCCTCCGGAGAACGAGAGAGATCGCCTTCGCCGCCTCTCCTGCAGCCCCCTGGCTGAGAGCCCGGGACAAAAGTGCTTTCGGCGAAGGCAGCGGCGAGCAGCCAGGGGCGAAAGACATAGCAAGAGAGACAGAGAGAGAAAGAAAGAAAGAGAGATAGCAAGAGAGGCAAAGAGAAAGAAAGAGACATATAGCAAGAGGCAGTGAAAGAGAGAGAGAGAGCAAGAAAGAGAGAAAAAAGCAAGAAAGAGATAGCAAGAGAGACAGAGAGAGAGCAAGGGAGAGAGAAAGACATAGAGGGAGGGAAGGAGGGAGAGAGAGCAAAAAAGAGGAAGAAAGAAAGAAATAGGGATGGAGAGAGAGAAAGAAGGGAAGGAAGAGAATGAGGGAGGGAGAAATAGAGCGAAAGGGAGGGAGAGATTTTTTTTTGTCCAAACTTTTCTTTAGCCGCCCCCTCCCACCCCCCCCACCCCGTTCAATGTTCCCCAGGATTTTGAAAATATGAATAATGTGCCGCGGCTCAAAAAAGGTTGGGAAACACTGGACTAGAAGACTTCCAAGGTCCTCCAACTCTCTGTTGTTGTTTTTGTTGTTGTTGTTACTATTATTATAATTATTAAATATATTCTAGGCTTTGGTTTTAAAAAAAGGTGGGTCTTTCAAATAAGGGGAAACCAACTTCTATAATCTGGTATAAACAAACAGCAAAATAATACGAGTTGGTTCAAACACTTGCAATCTCCATATGTGAAGGTCAGCAACAGATTGGGTAAAATACAGAGGAACATTATTTTCTACTGTTGGGGTGATTTTTTTTCAGCTCTTTTATCAGTCTCTCTATCTCTCTGTCTCTCTCTGGTATTTTATCAGAGCTGTTGACTTTCTTGCAGTATCCGATCAGCGAGGCGAGAAGTTCAACTGGCCAACAGCCTCGTGATATTCAATTGCATCACAGGGTAAACAGCTCAAGAGAATTTGCAAGAGGTTCTTAGGATTTCAAATTCCTACAGTTGTTTAAATAAGAGATTAGGTGAAACCTGGGTCAAAAACAGTAACTGTGAGAGAGGGACCTTGGAGTCTTAGTGGACAATCACCTCAACATGAGTCAGCAGAGTGAAGTGGCAGCAGCCAAAAAAAGCAAATATAATCCTTGGTTGTATAAACAAAGAGGCATAGAATCAAAATCATGTGAAGTGCTAGTACCACTTTATAAAGTAACACCACACCTAGCAAAACTGCATCCAGTTTTGGTCCCCAGGTTACAGAAAAGATGTTGAGACTTTGGCAAAAGTGCAAAGAAAAGCAACTAAGATTAAAAGCCTGGAGACTAAAACATATGGAGACTGTTTGCAGGATTTGGGCTTGGCTAGCTTAGAGCAGTGTTTCCCAAACTTGGCCACTTCTGGGAGTTGAAGTCCAGATATCTTCAAGTGGCCAAAGTTGGGAAACACTGCTCTAGAGCAGTGTTTTTCAACCAGTGTGCCATGGCACACTAGTGTGCTGTGAGACATGGTCAGGTGTGCCGCGAAGAAGGAAGGTCAGGTTCCGGTCTCGCAACTTTTTGCAGAGAGAGAGAATGTGTGTGTGAGAGAGAAAGAGAGAGAAAGAAAAAGAAAGAAAGCAAGAGAGAAAGAAAGAGAGAGAGAAAGCAAGAGAGAGAAAGAAAAGAGAGAAAGAGAGAGAAAGCAAGTGTCAGACAGAAAGAAAGAAAGAGAGAGATAGAAAAGGAGAGAAAGGGAGAGAGAGAGAAATGAGCAAAAAGGGGAGGAAAAAGAGAAATGAGAAAATGATTGAGACAGAGAATGAGAGGAAAGAGAGAGAAACAAAAGAGAGAGAGAAGTGACTCTTGATTTAAAGCACATGATAAAAAGCACCCAAAGAATAAGAGAGAAACCCCCCCCCAGCCCTCACCTGTTTTTGGAAATGGTTCAAAAGTGTGTATACAAATACACACACAAGGGTGGGGAGGAGACAGTGATGGAAAAAGAGAGGAGAGTGTGCCCCAGGATTTTAAAATGTAAAAAATGTGTCGTGGCTCAAAAAAGGTTGAAAATCACTGCTCTAGAGTAACGAAGGACTAGGAGCGACAATATAGCAGTACAGTAATACCTCATGATACGAACTTAATTGGTGCAAGGAGGAGGTTCGTAAGATGAAAGGTTCATAAGACGAAACATTGTTTCCCATAGGAAACAATGTAAAGTCAATTAATCCCCCAGGCCGGCTGCGACCTTTTAAAACACCCACGCCGCTTCCCAGCTGTCTTCCGAAGCCAAACGCTAAAGCCGAACTTCCGCGTTCGGCTTCGGGAGACAGCTGGGAAGCGGCGCGGGTGTTTTAAAAGGTCGCAGTCAGCCTGGGGGGCTTCCCAGCAACCTCCTGAACCGAACCTGGGGTTCAGCAAAATTTTGCCTCTTCTTACGAACTTTGTTCAAGTTACGAACCGGCGTTCTGGGAAGCCCGGCTGTCACCTTTTAAAACAGCCGCGCAGCTTCCCAGCAGTCTCCGAACGCCGGTTCGTAACTCGAAAAAAGTTCGTAAGAAGAGGCAAAATTTTTCTGAACCCCGGGTTCGTATCACGAGTTGTTCGTAAGACGAGGGGTTCGTATCTTGAGGTACCACTGTATTTCAGTATTTGAGAGGCTGCCCCAAAGAGGAGGGGGTCAACTTATTTTCCAAAACACCAGAAGGCAGGACAAGAAACAATAGATGGAAAATGACTGAAGAGGGAAGCCACCTGGAATTAAGGAGAAATGGTATGAAGCAAAACTGACTTAACAAATGTCTCGCTTAGCAACAGTAGCATTGGGCTCAATTTCTGCAAACCGTACAAAATGCAGCCGCACGACCAGTCATGGGGTTTCCTAGGCATGCCCATGTTTCTCCAGCACTCCGCGGATTGCATTGGCTGCTGATTGGTTTCCGGATGCAATTCAAACCTTTATAGGTTGGTTATGACCTATAAAGTCCTATATGGCATTGGGCCAGATTACTTACGGGACTGCGTCCTGCCGTGTGAATCCCAGCGACCGGTTAGGTCACACAGTCGGACTTTTCCAGGTCCCATCAACTAGACAAAGTTGCTTGGCGAGATCTAGGGGAAGAGCCTTCTCTGTGGGGGGGGGGGCGGCCTTCTGGAATCAGCTCCCCACAGAGATATGTATTACCCCCCACCCTCCTCGCTTTCTGCAGGTGTCTGAAGACTCTTTTATGCCACCAGGCTTGGGACTATTAGACTCCAGCCCCCTGGCTGATGAATGCTATGTATGTTTGTTGTCTGAGTGGGAATGCCTGACTTTAATTTTAGATTAGACTAGTTAATTGAAATTAATTGGATTTAGGACACTGGTATTGTATTGTTCTTATCTTTTATATGCTGTAAGTCGCCCCGAGCATAGTTCCCTCTAAGCTGAGCAGTGAGCAATCGCTCACTTAAAAATCATCATCAACTCAGAGTTTTCCAAACCTGCTCAGAAGCCAAGAGGGAAAGAGTGAGAGGGAAGGAGAGAGAGAGGAAGAGAGGAAGAGAGAGAAACAGATAGAAAAAAAGAGAGGAAGGAAAAGAGAAAGAAAAAGAATGGGAGTAAGGAAGAGAGAAAGAAAATCAAAATCTAGTTTGAAACTAGCTCAACTATTTAAGTGGCATTTTGATATTGATAGAGTTGCCCTATTGTGAGCTCACTGTTATAGACACACAGTACAGTATTTTATTTTGAAATTCTCTGAGGCAAAACAGGGTGGGTTTTTTATTTATTTGTTTGTTTATTTATTATTTGTGTGCCGCCCAGTCCCGAAGGGACTGCCGCTCAGACACTATACTTTTCCGCCCACCCCAAAGATAAATTAGAGGGAACACTGGCCCCGAGTCCTCGGAGACAAACAAATAAATTTGTGGATGCAAGTTGAGGACTATCTGTTTAGTCATATTTGATGTTTTTGGCTAATATACATTAACAAGAAAATTCTCCTCCTCCTGAAGAAATTGGAAAAATTCCATCCAACCCATCAACCGTTCCCAAATTCTTATGAAATCTAACCCTCACAATCTTGTTTTTTCAAAGATCGGTAAAGAAAACAGCACATTGCAAGAATAAAAGGAAGGTTCTCCCTACACACACACACACTGGGGAAAGTAGGTTGTTGGGTTTTTTAAATACTTTCTTTTTTAGCTCTTTAGTGGTTGAAAATAAAACCTGACAGGCGAAGCAACAACATTAGAACCTCAAATGCAGCCGCAGAGCCTGCCAAATGCCAAAGAACACACAACCAGCAAAACATAGTATCAAATCCCGTGCCAAGGGGACATCTTCAACAATGGGCTGCGATTGGTTTTTGGAAGACAAATCGCATACACTTCGAAAAGAGGTGGGAAGAAACATGAGCAACAAGTTTTAGCCTCCAGGAGTGAGCTTGAATGGACTCCAGAGGATGACAGAGGAGAAATGTTGTTGTCCATGGAGTTGCGATGGGTCAGACATGACTTCGCAACTAACAACAACCACCCCTAATCATTATCTTTATAATCTTGTAATCATGTCTTATAACTTATATATCTTATCCTTTTTTTCTCTCCCCATTTATGCGCTTGAAAATTTAAAGTCAAAAGGACTGGGGGATTCATCCATTGGGAAACTATGTGCCAGGGGTTAGAGTGCAGTATTGCAGGCTATTTCTGCTGACTGCTGGCTATCTGCAATTTGGCAGTTCAAATCTCACCAGGCTCAAGGTTGCCTCAGCCTTCTATCCTTCCGAGGTGGGTCAAATGGGGATCCAGATTGTTGTGGTCAAGAGGCTGACTCTGTAAACCACTTAAAGAGGGCTGTGAAGCACTGTGAAGTGGTATGTAAGTTTAAGTACTATTGCTATTGCTATCTTGGTTTTATTGTAACTGTTAACTTTTTATTCTATAGTGTTTTTTGCACTTTCAAATTTTTATTATTTAGAAAATGCATATAGCCATGTACTTGTTTCACAGAGACTCCAAGAGGCTTGCAAAACATAAAAAGAAAACACAGCATAGAAAAAGCAATAAAAATAATCAATAACTCTCCCCCCACCCAACTCCACCGATCACACATAGTCAAATAATCCACTTGATGGCCTCCATCCCACTCTGGGTTCCCCAGGTTCACTGGCAAAACCAAATTTAAAAGGGTTAAATATTCCAAGCTTATCCTGTAAGTTTGTCCAGGGTCACTGTTTTAGTGAAACAGGCACCATAGAAATTCCATAAATAAGTAACATCCGTAAGCTTAATTTTCTGAGTAAACGTATCTACAAATACTTGAGGTCCAGAACAATTATTCCAGAAGGTGGCCTTTGGCTTGATAGCACGGTATCTTTCTTATTAAAACAAACCAAGATTAAATAATCTTATTATCCAAAGATTTAAAAGCCCAAATCTTTATAATAAGGAATGTCATACTTGGTGCCTTCCGCCAATCGTAAGGAGCGCCTCTGATACTTTCATCTCGCTTATAGCCCAGGTCTACCAGGTTTTGCACCATCGTGTGGAAGTATGTGCCTGTGGACAGGAGAGAAAAATTGTGAGTCAGCAAAAGTTCAATCAACAATTTTCCCTTTGCACAGAGCAAGTTTAGATCAGAGATTCTTTTGCAGCCAATGAGCTATGACAACAGATTCCTACTCACTTTGAAGCTTTTCCTTTTTTATTACCAATTTAAATTAACAAAATGTGCTTTAATTTTTTTATTTTTAATTATTATTATTTTTTTAAAATGTTCCATTTCAGCAAATGCCCATAGCAGATAGCATTATCGGTCAGTTTAATGTTTCCTTATTTGCTGAAAAATGATAATGATGATAATAATAATAATAATAATAATAATAATAATAATAATAATAATTTACTAGATTTGTATGCCGCCCTTCTCCGAAGGTGAGGGTAGGGGGGCCATGATAGCTCAGTGGATAAAGATGCTGAACTTGTCAGCTGGAAAGAGGACAGTCAGGGTTCTGGTCCAGGGTTCTGATGGGGTGAGCTCCATTACTTGCTCCAGCTCCTGCCCACCTAGCAATTCAAAAGCATTCAGATGCGAGTAGGTAAATAGGTCCCATGTCAGTGGGAAGGTAAGTGAGTTCTATAGACCTTTGGCATAGAGCCACATAAAATACCTTCGGACAAAGCTGGCTCCCTCGGTTAGGAAACAAAGCAAGGGCCCAAAATGCTGGTTTCTAAGTGTGACATTTGTTAAGTGAGTTTTGCCCCATCTTGTAACCATTCTTGCCACAGTGAGTCACTGCAGCTGTTAAGTTAATAAAACTTTGCTTGTCAGAAGGTTGCAAAAGCTTCAATCTTGCTTCCCAGATGACATTCAATCTCTTTGGTCTATCAAGCCGTTTGTGGCCACCACAGCTAGGACGACAGTCATTTTCCATCGCTGCTAGTCAAGAGGCTTCCTTCATCCCCGCCCCTCTAGGGTGCCTTCCTTCATCCCCGCCCCTCTAGGGCGGTTCTGATACCACGTCCCCAAGCAGCTAGGATTTGGGATTCCCCTGCGAAGTGCAGGGAACACCATGCTGCTGCAGCGTTGGCCACACCCCTTCTCTTCCAAGCATCCAAATTTTGATCAAGGGCCCATGGAGATGCTGCAATGGTCGTAAGTATGGAAGTCGGTCATAAGTCACTTTTTTCAGTGCCGTTGTAAGTTCAAGCGGTTGCTAAAGTGAAGGACTACCTGTATATGATCCGACCTACAGATCAGGGCTGGGGTCTACTTACCTTCCCTACCGGTTCGGGGTTGCGACGGAAGTGCATGTTTTGCGCACTCCCATAGTGCAGGTGCGCAGACCAGTTTAACCCCTCACTCCCTAGTTAAAGTGGTACGCACATGCATAGGAGGCTTTGCGCATGCACAGAGTGTTATTTTTGTGTAAATTTGGCTGCGGTGAACAGATTTCAAGCCAGATGACCAGTTCAGGGGCATGTCCAACTGGCCATTGCAGCCGGTTTGGCGAGTGGGGAGGAAATTCCCACTACCGGTTCTATAGATCTGATCTAAACTGGCAGGAACCCATATCTGCTACAAATGTCTTCTTTTGCTCCTCCTCTTATTAATCAGGCACAGGAAAAGCTAACAGAGGACCAAAAGGGGGGGGGCTGAGAAAGGGCCACACGGGCTCCAGCTATGTATTTTTCGGAGTATAAAACACACCTTTTTCCTCCCTAAAAAAGGTTGATCATTTGGGTGCGTCTTAAACTCTGAATATAGCTTTTTATTCCCCCAGCCCTAACTAACTGCTAGTGATCTTCCCAGCTCTTACCTTGCAGGCTCTTTCATTGTTTCTCTCTGCGAAGAATGTTTTTCAAGCCCTAAGTCTTTGCAGGGTTTTTTCCATTGTTCTACTTGCTCCGAATGTTTCTTTCCAATTGCTAATAATGTTACTGGCTTGCAAGCTCTTTCGTTGTTAGTCTCTCGGAATAAAGTTTTTTTAAAGCCCTAACCAGGGGATAAAATAATGTGCTGGCTAAGGACGCTAGCCAAATGAATACCTGATAAACAGATTCTTTTCCCTATTTTCCTCCCCAAAAACTAAGGTGAGTCTTAAATTCATGTGCATATTATAGTCCAAAAAATACAATACTGTGATGCTGCTTAATACCTTGATAAAAACAGAATACATACCAACGCTTCTTTTACTAGGATCAAGGAACTCCAAGGCATAGGTCTTCCCAAATCCAGGGACCTTGATATCAACCCCATCTGGGGGAGCAGTAGCACCACTAGTTCGATTGTACACCAGCCTGGAGAGAAAAATCAGCATTAATTCAAACAGGAACAGAATCACATCTGATTGTGTATTGTAGCCTATTTTCATCCTTCATGCCAATCTTTCTGGAAATTTATTAGCTGGTAGCCGTCAGCATGGACTTTATGGAGCTACTGTTCTGGATCTACGTTATTTCTTAAAAAGGGAGCCCGTTTGAGTTCTAGTGATTGAAACACTCAGAATATATTGAATTTTGTTGAAAAGAACATAGACAACTCATAAGGTTCTAGTGGGGTGCTTTACTCTGAGCCAAAAGTAAATTATTCGAAACTAGCCATATTCTATTTAATACATACACATCGTAGCTATTAGGCCAACAAAATCTACTTCTTAAAATGGAATTTGGTGAACTTTTTTCAATATCGCTTTTCAGTGTCAGAGCATACCATTGCGGGGAAAAACTGGGACGTGATTGGCTATCTTTAATAAATTTATTCAGAAGTTGAATGTGCCGTAAACATTAACCTGCTTTTTGGCACATTCCACCTAAGAGGTGGGATGTTGCCAGTCAGCTCTGAGTAGAGTAGTTTAATGGCGTTCTTCTAGAAGACTTAATGTCAGTAATGGTGAACCTATGGCACAAGTGCCATGATTATTATTATTATTCATTAGATTGGTATGCTGCCCCTCTCTGTAGACTTGGGGCGGCTATAGGTGGCATGCGGAGCCATATTTGCTGGCACGCGTGCCGTTGCCCTAGCTTAGCTCCAATGTGCATGTGTTTTCTGATCAATTGATTTTTGGCTCGCACAGAGGATCTGGGAGGGCGTTTTTGGCTTCCAGGGAGCCTCCAGGGGGGATGGGGGAGGGCGTTTTTACCCTCTTTCAGCTCCAGCGAAGCCTTTGGAACCAGGGGAGGGTGAAACACGAGCCTACTGGGCCCACCAGAAGTTGGGAAACAGGCCTTTCTCCGCCTCCAAAGGGTTTCCAAGGGGTGGGGGAAGCTGTTTTTTGCCCTCCCCAGGCATTGAATTATGGGTGTGGGCACTCGGGCATGTGTGATAGCGCATGCAACCGCTCTTTCAGCACCCAAGGGAGAAAAGGTTTGCCATCACTGGCCTAAGTAATGTATTCACTTAACTCTGCAAGTCCCACCCCCCCAAAAATTAAAATTTGTTACAAAAATATCCTGAGAATTACACTGCTAGTTCATCTTTCCCAATCGAAGGTACTAGGGCTAACAAACCTCAGAATTTGTAATAATCATGGTCAACAGGCACCAGAGATAAGAATTATTATTATTATTATTATTATTATTATTATTATTATTATTTATTAGATTTGTATGCCGCCCCTCTCTGAAGACTTGGGGCGGCTCACAACAATAAAAACAATACAAATCCAATAATTAAAAACAGTTTAAAACACCTTAGTGTAAAAACTATCATTCCTGGGAACTGTATTATTCTAACACATTAGGACACTTTAGTAAGTTTTAAGGAAACTAATTAGGTTAAACTTAATTGCCAGGTCATTTTTCTCCACACGCCTTTATAATCCATAGAAGCACGGATGTCCTGTCAATCCTGAAATCTCACCATTTTAAACTGCTTCACTTAATTTGTCTCTTCCTCATACAATTGATGTAACTAATGGCTGTACTTGGCCATTCTGACCAGTAAATGAACAAACACCTTCGTTAACAAGAGATTTATTAACTGGCTTCAACTTTCCGGGTGGGGGCAGAGGGTAAAAACTCCATCATCTGCATGGTTTGTTCTTTTTGAAGTCTTACACATTCATGTGACAACTAAATTGACTCGTTAATTCACAGCTAACGTGCAAAGGCGACAGCGTAACCAGATGCTTAAAAAACACAGTGCAAGTGATTTGACTGTTATTTATTCATGTAATGTCACGAAGTTGAAGCCTCAAGTCTTCTTATGCCATAGTGCCAGCCTTTTGGTGTGCCATTCTCCCAGGAGTTTCATCCATCCACCTTGGCCCTATTTAAATGAGCCTTAAAATTTGGCTCCATCTCCAGGCTCTGAATTGGGGGCGACCCCGGAGATCCTGAAATAGTGTGGGTTTTCTTTTGTAGGGTTTTCTGGTCAATGTTGTGGTTGGCTCTGGCCCAGCTCCTGCCCCTAGGGAATGGGGAGGTGGATGCAGGGGAAACTTCAACATGTCACAGGCCTGTGTTATTGCCGACAGAATCAGTTCAGAGTTTAGTTTCCTCGGACGAAGAAGAAGGTGGGAGTGACTCGGCAGAGCGCTTGGCACACAGCCAAGGCAGTCAATCTCCCTTATCTTCCATTGATTCAGATGATGACATTTTGGACCCACGCAAGCGTAGAATTATGCGTAGAAGAGACCAAGTAAGAACATATTACAGGAAATAAGGGAGGCCACCTGTGTTTGGGTGGGGCTCCAGTAATTAGGGCTGCTGCTATAAATAGCAGCATGTGGGTTTGGCCATTGTGGAAGAATATCTGATCGCAGTTCATCAGGAATCTTGTGTGCTGGACTTTGTTGCTTTTTCACGCCTTTGAAACCAAAGCAGAGCAACGTGTTTGTGTGTGTGTGTCTCACTTCGTTCAAAGAAGAAGGGGTGTGAAGTTTCCTTACAGCTGCTAGCTAAGTACTTAATGACTGTTTAAGGGAGATTGTACAGACTACCCGGTTGTTTTTGGGAAGAGTGCTCTTTGCAATACAAAAAGAGTGCTTTGTTTATTTTGCATTTTGTGATAAAGAACATTGTTTTGAATTTTCGAACGTGTGTGTGTCTGAAATTTGTACCCTTGAATTTTCGGGAGGCTCCTATCAGAGAGCCTGGCAGAACAGTCAATGAGTGCTTTTGTTCAGAATTTGGATGATTTAACTTGGTTCTATAACCATGATGGCAAACCTATGCCATGCATGCCAGAGGTGGCACACAGAGCCCTCTCTGCTGGCACATGTTTCCTTCGTGAGCCTGCAAACAACGAAACAGGCACTCACAAAAGAAAAAGATCTTACCTCTTGCTGCGCTACTGATGTTGGGTCTCTGCTGTGCATATACACATGTCCGTGCATTTCCACACATGCACAAGTCCATGTATATCCACATTCATGCAACCCCACATTTGCACATGTCCACATTTGTGCGTGTATGCACATGTGCACAACAACGCGTGCACATGTTTGCACATGTCTGTGCATCTGCGCATCTTTCAGCTTGGGCATGCGGGCATACGTGCAGTTTGGACACTCAGTGCCTAAAAGGTTTGCCATCATTGTTTATATAATATAATATTTATTTATTTATTTATTTATTTATGTATATTGTTTGTTTGTTGCATTTATATGCCGCTCACTCTGAAGCAGACTCTGAGCAGCTAACAACAGTTTTAAATATAATACTGATAAAAAGAGCAATAAAAAAAACATCGATGAAATCTACAGTACAAAAACTACTATATAAAAAACCATACATACTAACATTCCATCCTAATTCCAGGCCTGCCAGGTCTTAATGGATTTCCAGAAGCCTGGTAGGGTTGTAGCCACCACAGAGAAGGCTCTTCCTCAAGGTCCCGCAGAGGGGACCTGGAGAAGGCTGACTCTGTGGGCCCTTACTGACCGCAGCGAAGTATGAGGACAGAGGCGGTCCTGTAAATACAGTGTTCCCTTGATTTTCACGGGGGATACGTTCCAAGACATTTCCACGAAGTAGAGATGCTCCCTTCCTTCCCCCCTCCTCCATTCCTGGTTTTACTTAGAACCTGCAGGGGCAACGGGATGGCAAGCTGGGGGCTTTGCTGCGTTCACTGCGGTGGCGGCAGGCGGCAGTAAGGCTCGGCTTCATTTGGAGCATACCAACGCTCTGAGAATTAAAGGGGAGGGATCGGGAGGCTGGGGCGGAAGCGGAGTTTTTATTTAAAGAAGCAGGACGGCTGGGGTGGTGGAGGAGAGTTAAAACGCACAGTATTGTACATTGCGCGGCCCCGGAAAACCCTTGGTATGCAAAAAAAACCACGGAGTATTTTTTTAATAATATTTTTTGAAAAACCATGGTATAGACTTTTTGTGAATGTCGGACCCGTGAAAGTCAAGGGAACATTGTATTGCTATGCGGGGCCCTGGTGCCCTCTGAGCCTGGTTGTTTTCTTTCAGGTGTTCCACTACCAAAGTAGATAACATTATCAGTGCTGTAATATTGCTGTACTCGGTCACCCTGCTCCGCCCCAGACTCGTAATCAATTAAGGCAGCCTGCAAATCCTGTAAATAAATCCACTCAATGGCTGCAAAGCATTTTTCTCTCTCTCTCTCTTAATTTGTGATTATTCTTAATTTCTAGCCAGTCTCTCTCCCTCTCCCCCTCTCCCTCCCCCACACAAACACGCACACACCTCTGTCTGAATTATACAAGCAATGCGGCCCACCTGATATTATCTATCCAGCAGTCAATGATAACTGGAAGCAACAATTCTAAATTCAGCCACAATGTAAAATAACTGTCTGTCTTCTTTGAGCAGAGATAGTGCACCACGGATGGCTTGTCCAACTTGGCTTCTAGCTGGTTTCCCAAATCTCCTGGCACTGTAATTACACAAGACAGGAAGACTTACATGAAATTCCGTAAATTTTACCCAATTGTACCTTTTTTTTCTCCTAGAAAAAAAATCGCATTAGATCAGTGGTTCTCAAACTGGGGTCGGGACCCTTTGGGGGTTGAACAACCGTTTCACAAGGGTGGCCTAAGATCATGGGAAAAGACAAATCTCCCCTGGTGTTAGGAACTAAAGCTTCTATTCTGGCGCCTTGGAACATATTTTTACAATCCGACCAGCTGTTTACAGTGGGAGTGTCCCTCTGACCTCCCTGCCAATCAGCTTAAAGCTCCGTTGGGAGAATTGGCACTAGACTTATGGGTGGGGTTCCCCACAATACGAGGAACTGTGTTAAGAGGTTGCGGCATTAGAAAGGTTGAGAACCACTGCCCTAAATGCTTGGGCACATATCGTACAGTGATACCTTGTCTTACAAACTTAATTGGTTCCGAGACGAGGTTCTTAAGGTGAAAAGTTTGTAAGATGAAACAATGTTTCCCATAGGAATCAATGGAAAAGCGATTAATGCGTGCAAGCCCAAAATTCACCCCTTCTGCCAGCCGAAGCGCCCGGTTTTGCACTGCTGGGATTCCCCTGAGGCTCCCCTCCATAGGAAACCCCACCTCCGGACTTCTGTGTTTTTGCGATGCTGCAGGGGAATCCCAGCATCGCAAAAACAAGCGCTTCGCTGGCAACGGAAGTCCGGAGGTGGGGTTTCCCATGAGAGAAGCCTCAAGGGAATTCCCAGCAGCACAAAAATGGGTGCTTCATTGGCAACGGGAGTCCAGAGGTGGGGCATCCCAGCGGCTGCAGTGGGTTTGTAAGGTGAAAATAGTTTGTAAGAAGAGGCAAAAAAATATTAAACCCCGGGTTTGTATCTCAAAAGGCATTTGTAAGATGAGGTATCACTGTATTTGAATTTTCCAATATGAAACTCTTTTCTGGTCTCCATGGGCACTGCAGAACTGCTGGAAGTTATCCAGAAAGCAAATCAGTTATGTGGATTCCCAGCAATAATGATAGTCCTCGCTGTATGACCGTTCATTTAGTGATTGTTCAAAGTCACAATGGCACTGAAAAAAGTGACTTGTGACCGTTTTTCCACACTTACGACCAACCGTTGCAGCCTCCACCCTGGTTACATGATCAAAATTCAGGCACTTGACCAGCTGACTCACATTTATGACAGATGCCACGTCCAGGAGGTTCATGGGATCCCCTTTTTTGACTTCCTTACGAGCTAAGTCGATAGGGAAGGTAAAGTGGCTTTGCTTTCTTTACAAGCAAACTTCTTCTCACTTAATTGTTTATAGAGATTCACTTAACCACCATGGCAAGAAAGTTCATAAAATGGGGCAAAATTTCACTTGATGAAAGTTTCACTTAGAAGCAGAAAATGTGGGCTCCATTGTGGTCGTAAGTTGAAGACTACCTGTACCCCCAGAACTGCATTTCTCAATCCTGGATTTCAATTCCCAGAATTCCCCAGCCAGATTTCCAAATGCTTAGCATTTCCTCCCCTCCTTCCTAATCAGGTGGCACGCTTAACAAGCAAAGAACCGGACCAGCAATAACCTCCCGTGTTTATTTCCCAAGCAGGTCTGTGGATTTTATTGGGCTCAAAGGTTTCTAGTTAGGCAAAAGTGGATCACATTTTATTTGAGCGAAAGAGATCACGTCCTCTGCCTTTGGCAAAAACAGTTGTGTTAAAATGAATAATAGAGTTTTCTTTTTCTTTTTTCCCACTAACTTTACATTCATATATATACCATAATATCAACATGTTACATACTTATACATTTTTCTGATATATCGTAAAGAAATATCCTACATTTGCACTGTTTATATTTTATCTCCCATCTGTTTTCCATATTTCGTATTACTCACTCCCTCTGTCTCCCTCTCTTCCCTCTTCCCTAAATTCCTATCTCTCTCCTATTCTTTCCTACTTCCTCTTCCTCCTTTATTATTTATTATTATTATTTATTCAGATTTCTATGCCACTCTTCTCCAGGGGAGTCAGCCAGAGTAAGTATCAATGCTCAACGGCCTGCTGGCAAAGGTGTGTTGTTAAAGCCTTCCTTCTTATCCTTTCCGGAGTACTTCTAATCTTAATCTGTTATGTAGTTGACAGTTGAGCCAGAACCCTAAATTTATTGCAAAATTGGTGCTCTTCTTAAACTAACATCTTCCCTTTATCTATATTTTAATATATATTCTTCTAGGTATAACTACTATTATCTAATGCCTCCTAACAGTGTTTCCTAAATACTGGTAGCTCATATCCTTCATAAAATGAAAGGGGTTTTTTTCCTTAGTGAGCAATGGCCTCTGAAAAATTTCCCACAAAGGCAATTAAGACATCTATAATACTTGGTATAAATGGTTAAGCCGTAACAAAGAATTCCAAAGTTGGTTATAAAAGGTGAATCATAAAGAATGTATTAAATGTTCTCAACTCCACAATATATATACGTACATAAGTAGAGGTTTAGGTAAATAAAATGGAAGAAATATATATTGTTTATATATTAGAAGAATGAATCCATTAAATATAGAACTGAATAAATAATTGTGATCATGTAACTAGTAATATAGCGAAATGTAAAATATAATGGAGAATGAAATAGCTGTAAAGGTGGTCAACCTTTAGCTATGTTTGTATATATTTTATGTGTTTTGTTGTTGTTGGGTTTTTTCTTGTTTTGTATTTTGTATTTTTTTTTGTATGTTGTTATGCCGTTTTTAATCAGAAAATTTAATGGCTTAAAAAAACCAAAAGACACTAATTTCCTAAGCATCCTTTTGCTAGCCCTTCGCAGGCAAATATCTCCATCAATGAAACACAAAACGTATATCTGCAGAATAGCCCGTAGTCCTGTGATGATGAGAATTTGGGAGTTTAGTACAGTGGTGCCTCTACTTAAGAACTTAATTCATTCCGTGACCAGGTTCTTAAGTCAAAATGTTTGTAAGAAGAGGCAATTTTTCCCATAGGAATCAATGTAAAAGCAAATAATGCATGCAAACCCATTAGGAAAGAAATAAAAGCTCGGAATTTGGGTGGGAGGAAGAGGAGGAAGAAGAGGAGGAGGACAGTTGCTGCCAAAGGAAGAAGGTGAGGTGAGGGGAATAAAAAAACTCCAAAACTTTAAGGCTTAAAAAAAAAGGCAGGAAACTGGCCGGGCCTTCGTGCTGCTCTCAAATTTCCTGGGAAATCTTTCCAGGCTCGGGTTCTTAAGTAGAAAATGGTTCTTAAGAAAAGGCAAAAAAATCTTGAACACCCGGTTCTTATCTATAAAAGTTCTTAAGTACAGGCGTTCTTAAGTAGATGTACCACTGTAATTGGAATCTATTTATGTGTGCAGTGTTCCAGAATTAAACGATCACCATTTGTGACCGGCCCACCGGGCTTCCGACAATGTCAATGGGCCAGTAATCATGGGACACCCCCCCCCCCCAAAGATACAGAAATCCTATACTGTATGCCAGTTGCCAAGTGCCCAAATTCTGATCTCATGACTTGTAGGGAAGTTGCAACGGTGGTAAGGGTGAGGTTGGCCATACGTCATTTATTTCAATGCCATTGTAACTTCAAATGGCCACTAAATGGGTGGCTGTTAAATCAAGCTCTACTTGTACGGCATCGTAATGCAGATACAATGTAGTTTTATTCAACACTAAGTCGGTATGTACAAATCACAGTGTATCCCCTGAATAGGTTTTCACCTACAATAATCTCTAGCACTTATTATCTGCTCAAGTGAATTCAGATTTACTCTAATTAGACCTCATTAATAAAACAGAAATAATTGTGCATGGGAACAGAAAAAAAAGACTTGAGTATTGTAGCACTATTTTCAAGGAGTATAAACATAGTTTTTTTAAACAATCTAATGTAACAAGATTTGCAATAGTATAACCAAAAAGGGGAAAAAGAGGTTGTTTTTGTAACCATACAGTAAAAGATAATTTTGTATTCCTATTTATAACAGTTGCAAAAAAATATCAGAAGACACTTCCTATTTCTTGCTACATTACTGACTTTTTTCTTTTCACTTTATATTATTTTGTGTTAGTCTTTACCATTGATTTAAAATTGTGTCTGTGTGTATACACAAAACAAAGTAGAAATGGGCAGTTAGTCAACAATTTGTTCCTCTCTCTGCCACAGAAACATTTCAATGGAAAACCATCATCTATCACATTTATGGTGTACACAAAGTGATGAGAAGCCAAAGAATTCCGCCAAGGCAGATTCAATATAATGGCAATAACACTTAAACTTATACAGTGATCCCTCGAGTATCGTGAGGGTTACATTCCAAGACCCCTCGCGATACTCGATTTTTCGCAATATAGTGGTGCGGAAGTAAAAACACCATCTGCGCATGCGCGCCCTTTTTTCCATGGCCGCGCATGCGCAGATGGTGTTTTTACTTCCGCACCTGGGAAGACCCAGGGAAGGTTCCTTCCGCCGCCCAGCAGCTGATCTGCTCGGCAGCGCCGCAGCAGCGAGAAGCCGAAAATCCGGGTTTCCCCGCCGCCCACGCAAAGGGGAAACCCCGATCTTCGGCTTCTCGCTGCTGCCGCGCCCGCCACTTGTCCGCCCACCACTTGTCCGCCTGCCGCTTGTCCGCCGCTTGTCCGCCGGCTGCTTGTCCGCCGCCTGCCTGCCCGCCTGCCCACCGCTTGTCTGCCGCTTGCCTGCCCGCCGCTTGTCCGCCGCTTGCCTGCCCGCCGCTTGTCCGCCGCTTGCCTGCCCGCCGCCTCGCTTGTCCGCCCGCCGCTTGTCCGCCACCTGCCTGCCTGCAGCAGCAGCGAGGAGAAGATCGGGGTTTCCCCGCCGCCCACGCAAAGGGGAAACCCCGGCTCCTCGCTGATGCGCCCGCCCGCCCGCCCACCGCCTGCCACCCGCCAGCAAGAGGGGGAGAGATAGAGAAAGAGAGAGAAGGAAAGAAAGAGATGAGGGAGGGAGGAAGAGAGTGTGAGAGAGGAAGAAGCAAGATAGAGAAAGAGAGAGAGAAAGAAAGATGAGAAAGGAAGGAAGAGAGTGACGTCATCGGGTGGAAAAATTGCGATATAGCGTTTCGCAAAGAACGAGATCGCGAAAATCGAGGGATCACTGTATACCACTTCACAGTGCTTTTACAGCCCTCTCTAAGCAGTTTACAAAGTCAGCCTATTGCCCCCAACAATTTGGGCCCTCATTTTATGGACTTCGGAAGGATGAAAGGTTGAATCAACCTGGAGCCGGTCAGGATCGGATGGACAGATGGATGGACAGATGATCAATAGAAGGAAGAGCAATAGCAACAGCACTTAAACTTATATACAGTTTCACAGTGCTTTTACAGCCCTCTCTAAGCAGTTTATTTATTTTATTTATTTATTAGATTTGTATGCCGCCCCTCTCCGTAGACTCGGGGCGGCTCACAACAACAATAAAACAATTCAAGACAAATCTAATAATTTAAAAACATTTTTAAAAAACCCCATTATTAAAGCAGACATACACACAAACATACCATACATGAATTGTATAGGCCCAGGGGAGATATCTCAAGTCCCCCATGCCTGATGGCAGAGGTGGGTTTTAAGGAGTTTACAGAGTCAGCCTCTCGCTCCCAACAATTCAAGTCCTCATTTTACCCACCTTGGAAGGAATGGAAGGCTGAGTCAACCTTGAGCCGGTCAGGATCGAACTGTTGGTGGTCAACAATGAGTTAGCCTGCAATTTGGCATTCTAACCATTGTGCCACCGGGGCTCATAAAATATCTAAGTGAGATTAGAAGAATAAACAGCCTTCACGGGAATTTATGGGTACCCTTGTCATGTTGACAAAGAAAAAGCAAGGGGATCGACAGGACAAAAGCAACCCCTGGGATTGCCACAACCCTAGATTTAATTTAATTAATTGAATTAATTAATTGAATATATATGCCGCCCACTCCCTGAGGACTCTTTTTGGGATTCCCATACAGCTCAATGGGATTTCAATATTACAGCAACCCACACAGGAGTGGTTGCTTGTCTCAGTGCAAAGAGAAGAAAGAAGTGGTGATCAATTCACCACCTACTACATGGGCTTAATATTCCAATCTGGTTTCGAGCTTTATAAATCTCCTGGTGGCCTCCTATCCATTTAACAAACAGGTCAAATTCCCCATATATTTTTCAAGATTTGGGGAAACGCACATTCAGCTCAAACGAATTAAATGAAGAGAGGGTAGGCTTTCTATGCCAATTGAAAATGACACGTGTTTTGTTCTGTTAGAGGATATTGCTTCACCAACTATTACTATGCAAATAGCAAGGCACCTACACACAATTCATCCTGTCAGAACAGGACTCCTCAAATTTGGCAATTTTAAGACGTGTCTTAAAAATTGCCAAGTTGGACCATCTCTGCACTAAAAAATATACTATTGCAAATCTTCCTTAGTAGACTTTTTATGCACAGCTCAAAAAATAAAGGGAACACTTAAACAACAGAATATAACTCAAGTAAATCAAACTTCTGTGAAATCAAACTGTCCACTTATGAAGCAACACTGATTGGCAATCAATTTCACATGCTGTTGTGTAAAGGGAATAGTTGTGCAAATGAAATATTCAAGGAGAATATTTCATTCATTCAGATCTAGGATGTGTTAAGAGTGTTCCCTGTTGTGGTTAGCTCTGGCCCAGCTCCTGCCCCAAGGAATGTGCAGGTGGATGTGGGGGAAACATCCACATGCCACAGGCCTGTTTTGCTCCCGATGGAATCTGCCGAAGAAGCCTCCTCTGACCAAAGAAGCGTGAGTGACAGGGAAGAGGGGAGTTTGGCAGACAGCCCAGGAGAAGATCAATCATCTGTATCATCCATGGATTCTGAACAAGAATTAATGACACATTCACGTATGCGTAGAGTGATGCATAGGAGACAACAACTGAAGGATTATTACAAGAGAAAATGAGGCCATCTGTGGTTGGGTGGGACTGCTGTAATTAGTGCTACAGATAAAAAGTGCAACCTGGTGTTTTAGCCTCATGGCAGTTTATCTGATTCATTGTTTCGTCAAGATCGTGGTTTTTGTGCTGTTCAAGATTGTGTGTGGACTCTTTGGACTTTAGAATTGGACTCAATTTCCCAGTTATTGGGTGAGCAATTGGATTGCATTTTACCTGTGCCTTGTGTGTACCAGAAAATCCCTTTGACATTTAAAAAGGGAGCTGTTTCTGTTTTTCTGTTTATAAAACTTTTGGGTTTTCCTTTTATCGTGTGGTGTGTGTCTTCCTGGACTAATTACTCTGCAATTACAGGTGGTTGAAACACACGGCAGAACAGTTCCCTTTATTTTTTTGAGCAGTATACATATAGTCATAACGACAGCTCTGAAGATTTATTCTTGTATTTCCAAAAGCTACTAACAGAATCTTTCCAAAAGTCAGTTTACAAACAGCCAGTTTAATGCAGTTATTAAGGCACCAGACTAGAAACCAGCAGATGGAACGTTCTAGTCCCGCCTTAGGCATGAAAACCATCTGGGTGTTTCCAAATAAATATGTTTATTGCATATGTAATAAACATATTTATTAGGGATTGTCCGAGGGCAACACACAAAAGCAAATTACTATCTCATAATACGTATATTAACAGCCGCTAGATTAGCTTTTGCACAGACTTGGACGGACAAAAACACCTCGACAGAGAACATGGTGGTTAAGAAAATGTTGGATTCTGCAGCAATGAGTAGGCTTACCTTAGAATTGCAGAATGGTAAAAAAAAAAGAAAAGAATTTTTTTACTGTGTGGGAAAAATTCTATAATTGGCTCGGAAAAATAAAATAAAATAAAAAGCAATCGTAATTGTAAATATCAATACTAATGGTAATCATTATTGTGATGGATTGATAACTTGATAGACAGATATTCATGCATAGAAATCGTTATGCTACAGAAACATAAAATGTACAGAGGCTTATGTGTTTTGTCGGTGTCCTTTTCATTTTTTGTATTTTTTAAAAAAATTATTATTTTTTTAAAAGAAAACTATCCAGGTGACTTTCATCCCATCACGAGGAGACAGTGAGTTCCTTAAACAAGAAAGTCATCTGAGAGACGTTGGGCCAATCACGAGGAGACAGTGAGTTCTGGCTCAACCTGGCTCAAAAATAGCAACAGGGACTTTGGAGTCCCAGTGGGACGATCACTTCAACATGAGCCAGTAAGGGTGAGGAAGCAACCCCCCAAAAGCGAATACAATCCTTGGTTCCATAAACAGGCATAGAATCAAAATCATGTAAAGTATTAATACCACTTTACAAAGCCATAATTACCTGGAATTCCTAACACCTGGAATACTGCATCCAATTTTGGCACCACACTACAAAAACAGATGTTGATACTCTAGAGCAGTGTTTCCCAACCTTGGCCACTTGAAGTTATCTGGAATGCTGGCTGGGGAATTCTGGGAGTTGAAGTCCAGATATCTTCAAGTGGCCAAGGTTGGGAAACACTGCTCTAGAAAGTGCAAAGAAGAGCAACTAAAATGATTAAAGTCCTGGAGACCAAAACACATGAAAAATGGTTGCAGGATTTGGGTTTGAGTAGTCTAAAGAAAAGAAGAATTAGAGGTGACATGATAACAGTGTTCCAGTATTTGAGGGGCTGCCCCAAAGAAGAGGGAGTCAAACTGTTCTCCAAAGCTCCAGAGGGCAGGACAAGCAGCAATGAATGGAAACTAATCAAGGAGAGAAGCAACCTAGAATTAAGGAGAAATTTCCTGACAGTGAGGACAATTAAACAGTGGGACAACTTGCCTCCAGAAATTGTGGGTGCTACATCACTGGAGGGTTTTTTTTCCCCAGTATAACATTTTTATTTTTCTCCACCATAAAATAAAACGATATATAGTTGTAAACACAACAACAATGCTTAGAATCAATCATATACAAACTTTTCTTTTCTCATTACTTGCTCAATGTAAAATTTTCTGTTAATTTTATACATTATTAGCAATTCTTAAAATTCTAAATTAATTTTTTTCCTTCACCGTCTTACTATAAAAGATTACAATATAAAGAGTACTAAAATCTCTTTAATCTTATATCATATCGCTAATTAAAAATTCTCTCTCTATGCATGTATCTTTAATAAAAGAAACTGTTCATAATATATTACCTACCTCGTAAAATAAAGTTCTATATGTTTAAGTCTGAACAATAAGTAAATCATTATATCAGTGTTTCCCAACCCTGGCAACTTGAAGAGATCTGGACTTCAACTCCCAGAATTCCCCAGCCAGCGTTCGCTGGCTGGGGAATTCTGGGAGTTGAAGTCCCGATCTCTTCAAGATGCCATGGTTGGGAGACAGTGCATTATATAGTGCTACCACCATTTCCGACATCACTGGAGGTTTTTAAGAAGAGATTGGACAGCCACATGTCTGAGATGGTATATGGCAGTGATGGCTAACCTTTTCAGCACAGAGTGCCCAAAGCACATGCATGCGCACAACCATAATGCAATGCAGTGTGATCCTCCGTGTGCCCCACCTCCACGTATGCGCATCCCACCCTCTACATGACCCCACATGCACGTGTGACCCCGCCCCTTGCACACGTGTGCCATACCTCCAGCCATGTGCCCCGCTCCCTATGCAAAATCAGCCTGGTGGGAGGCATGCTCCTATGCATGGCAGAGCTGAACTGGGGCCACAGTTTGCATACTCACAGAGAGGGATCTGAGTGACACCTGTGGCATGCATGACATAGGTTCACCATACAGGTATAGGATCACCTGCTTGAGCAGAGGGCTGGAATAAAAGACCTCCAACGTCCCTTTCCAGCATTATTCCGAATTGGATTTTTATTTTTTATCTTTAAACTTGTTATTTTAATACAGATTTACACCCAATTTCATAATTGTTATTATTTGTTAATATACAATATTTCATATGTTTCCATAGTCTCACATCATTGTCTTCAACTCACATTTGTTTCAGTCTTTTCTCTATCTTTTTGTCTAATTGTACCATTTAGTCCATATTTCATAGTAGTCCGAATTATTTTGCCCTTTAACTTCAATAGTCAATACATCTATCTCTACAATATTTACTGCTATATATCATTACTGCAGCAAGAATCGATATGCCCAAAACTGGAAGGACTCCACCGGAAAATATGTTGATGGACAAAATATGATTTTTTTCAAGCAAAAGCAAAGTAGGCATGAATTACTCCTTAGAGTTTCAGATGTTTTATTTCCTGATATTTGGAAAATACATTCTAGAACTGGAAAGTATAACTAATGAAAACTATTTTCAGGAAGGTTGGAAAACCTCCAGTGTGGTTAGCCTATTAGCAAAATGATACAGATAATTAGAAACTGTAGACAAACTATTATCTTGAAAGGGATTAAGAATTTAAGCTTCTGCGCATCTTTGCAAAATTCGAGACAGTTTTGTTTTCTCTGGTTTTTGTCCTTCCTTCTCTTGAAATTTATTTTCCCTTGGACTACTCGAATGAGGTTCACTGATGCAACAAGTCTGTTTTTCCAAGAATTGTGGAACATTACGCCTCACTGTCCACCAAGAACAGTTCATGGAACTCCGCATGTGAATCAACACATGGTTACTCAGCAGTTTATTATTAGAACTTGGGAACAAGCATGTGACAGGTAGGAAAATGTTATCAACAAGAAACAAAATCTAACTAGACAGAAAATAGAAGCCCCAAACTAGAAATGCCTGTGTTTCAGAATTACAGTAGATGGTAGCTAATTAGATACACAGGGGAACACAATTACATTGAAGCAACCTTCTACTGGTTTAACCATTCATTCACGCTCCCTTCTCCGATACTCAACCCCAGTGCAGGTAGTCCTCAACTTACAACAGTTCACTTAGTGACCACTCAAAGTTACAATGGACTGGGAAAAAGTTGATTTAAGACTGTTTCTCACTCACCCCCCTTTGTGGCATCCCCAGGATCAGGTGATCAAAACACAGATGCTTGGCAACTGACTCATACTTATGACTGGTTGCTGTGTACCAAGGTTGTTGGATCACTTTTGCAATCTTTTGGACCAGCAAAAATCAAAGGGAAAGCCAGGTTCACTCGATAACTGTGTTTACCTCCTTATGAGCTGCAGTGATTCACTTAACAACCACGTCAATAATGTCTCGCTTAACAAAATAGCAATAGCATTTAGACCAGTGGTTCTCAATCTGGGGTTTGGGACCCCTTTGGGGGTCGAACGACCATTCTACACCTAAAAACATGGGGAAAGACAAATTTCTCCTGGTGTTAGGAACTAAAGCTTCTATTCTGATGCCTTGGAACATATTTTTACAATCCGACCAATCAGGCGTTTACAGTGGGGGTTTCCCTCTGACCTTCCTGCCAATCAACTTAAAAGCTCTGCTGGGGAGAATTGGCGCTAGACTTATGGTTGGAAGTCACCACAACACGAGGAACTGTATTAAAGGGTCACGGCATTAGAAAGGTTGAGAACCACTGATTTAGACTTATATACTGCTTCATGGTGCTTTTAGGACCCTCTCTAAGCGGTTTACAGAATCAGCATATTGCCACCAACAATCTGGGTCCTCATTTTACCCACCTCGGAAGGATGGAAGGCTGAGTCAACCTTGAGCCGGTGGTGAGATTTGAACTGCTGAACTACAGCTAACAGTTAGCTGAAGTAACCTGCAGTGCTGCACTCTAACCACTGCGCCAACCCAATAAAAGAAACATTGGGCTCAATTGTGGTTGTAAGTCGAGGACTATCCCCTTTAAGTTCCAGGCAAGCAGAAGATGGCAACCAAGATGTGATCTTTAGAGTAAAAAATAGAACATAAAACTTAGTTCCATAGGCAGAGATGAACAAAACAAAAGGAGCCGCGGTGGTGCAGTGGGTAGAGTGCTGTACTGCAGGCCACTGAAGCTTAGATCTGAAGGTCAGCGGCTCAAATCTCATCACTGGCTCAAGGTTGACTCAGCCTTCCATCTTTCCGAGGTGGGTAAAATTGGGACCCAGATTGTGGGGGCAATATGCTGGCTCTGTTAAAAAGGGCTATTGCTAACATATTGTAAGCCGCCCTGAGTCTAAGGAGAAGGGCAGCATAAAAATTGAATAAATAAATAAATAAAATAAATGGGGAAGCCAACTGCTGCTATTTTTCTTTTGAGAAGCTCCCACATCTGAGTGCCCAGCCCGATTCACACCATGCCACAGCCCTCCCCCCCCCTCATTCCACCACAGCATCCACCCATACCACAGCACCAGAGGTGGACTGCTAAGGTGGACCGGTGATGTGTGCTTGCCCCCGTGGCTCTGAGTGCTAGCGGAGTCCAGCATAATTCTGCTACTGCACCTGGGCAGGGAGCGAAATTACGTGTGGACGTGCAGGTACAATAGCATAATTGCGCTGGACTCCACTAGCACTCAGAGCCACGGGAAGCGAACACACGTCACCGTTCCACCTTAGCAGCCCACCTCTGCATAGCACCCACCCATGCACCCATCCGTGTCATAACGCAAACACAGGTGACTCCTGAGCCACTTGCCATGGACTTCCAGTTGGCTTCCCCACTGACTTTGTTGGAACTCGACAGCACATCACACAAGTGGCGGGTCATGTCAGGTCCTCACTCAATGACAATGGAGACTTCTCAGGATTGCCACCGCTAAGTCAATGCTGTCACGTGATGCTTTATGGCTGCTTTGCTCAACGACAAATTCCGGTCTCAATTGCCGTGGCAACCAGGTTTTTTTAAAAAGATAAAACCAGTCCCTGCGGATTTTACTCAGCTAGTCAGTCCAAACTTTAGGGTGGGTGGGGTTGCTCATCTCCATTTCAAGGCCATTGAGCCAGCAGTGTTCAAAGACATTTCCGTGGTCATGTGACTAGCATGACATTCTGTAGTGCATTATCTTCCCACCAAGGTGGTTAAGGAATGCTTGGAGAGCTTCTAAGACTGGAGACCCCAAACATGGCTAATTGGCTCTGCTGGTTGGAGGATTCTGGGAGTTGAAGTGCACAAGTTGCCAAGTTTGGAGACTCCTTTTCTTAGATGTCTCTCATCCCCTTAAAGATACCCCTTTTGCTAGAGGGGCACATGAACCGAATGGTGTACTCAGAATGAGGGCGTTGGCAATCTCTGGCATTACTGTGGACCTCCCACTCTAATGGGGATGCTGTTTGGCATTTTTCTTCCCCCCAGCATCGCAAAAACGAGCGCTTCGCTGGCAACGGAAGTCGGGAGGTGGGGTTTCCCAGCGAAGGGAACATCAGTGAAATCACAGCATCGCAAAAACACCGAAGTCCTCGAAACCCCACCTCCGGACCTCTGTGTTTTTGCGATGCTATGATTTCACTGAGGCTCCCCTCACTGGGAAACCCCACCTCTGGACTTCCGTTGACAGTGAAGCGCCCGTTTTTGTGCTGCTGGGATTCCCCTGCAGCATCACAAAAACACGGAAGTCTGAAGGTGGGTTTTCCCATGGAGGGGAGCCTCAGGGGAATCACAGCAGCGCAAAAATGGGTGCTTCACTGGCAACGGAAGTCCGGAGCGGGGCATCCCAGCGGCGGCGGTGGGTTTGTAAGGTGAAAATAGTTTGTAAGAAGAGACAAAAAAATCTTAAACCCCGTGTTTGTATCTCAAAAAGTTTGTATGACGAGGCGTTTTGTAAGATGAGGTATCACTGTATTTAAGTTAAATAAAAATAAAATGACTTTTTAAATGAACACCCCAAAAGTTTGTTTTTCAGGGCTTACTTAAGCTTTGGAGAAAACTCCAGATCTTGAAGTTTTGTGTTCCGGACTTGCACTGGGAACATATCTACATACACCAACTCCTTGTCTGGGCACTCAACTATCAAGTGTTTTCTACTTAAAACTTTTAAAGAAGAAACCAATGTTGTCCCATAAATCAGTATAAAGTATTTGGAATTCTTACAGAAGCTAGTTACCGGTACTTTAAAAAAAACCTTACTCATAACAGAATGCTCAGTTACTGAACTACTATCTTATCTTAAAAATCTGACTATCACATGATGTATATAATCTTATTTTGCCATTTTCAGCCTCATGCCAAAGCATTTTTCCCCATGAAGACAAAACAATAAGGAAGAAACAGCTAAAGGAAAAGGCATCCATATATTTTATATATATAAAAATAAACCCTTGTTCTTTCCTGGTCATCTCTGTACAATAAAACCTACAAGTGAAATAAAAAAGGCAATTTCTATTTAGAGTCATATCAGAACTCAACAGGTTTCACAAATTTCTGCAAGGAAAAACTGGTGCAATAGGAAATTCCCCATACAGAACAGGCCCTCTTACACACCAATTATTTCTTTTGAAAGTATTGGAGCCTGGATGTGGACCGTAAGAGAAGTTAAAGAGTTTAGTGGCATTAAAGGCAGCCTTTAAACCTAGCACAGAAGTTACACGGACACCCAGAATACCATAGAGAGACTGACTGTTTAGCACTGATTGGTCTTGCATCACTATAATGATTATAGCCGTTAGCAGACTTACATATGTCTGCTCCTAATTTAAAAGATGAACAGATTTTATTTTCTGCTTTTGTCTTTAAGTGCAAAAGCAAAAGCAGCATTTTAAATGACCAGGGTCAGAATCGAGCCGGAAGGGACCTTGGAGGTCTTCTAGTCCAGCCCTCAACCTGATTAGGATTAGTCTTGACTGCAAGGCTTCCTTTACCAATCAAGAAAGTATTACATTTTCCTCTCTAAAAAATCCATTTCTGGATCCCGAAAGGTAGAAGCTACTCCCAAGAACAAATTAATGGCTCGTCAAATCCACAAGGCATTTGGTAGAAGTAACCTAACCTTGGCTGGTTTCCCCTCCCACCATCACCCCATCTTCTCAGCCCAATTGTAATACAGACAACCTGGGCTACTTTTGGCTTCTGTCCCACCCCTCAAAAAAAAGTTTAAGCCAGGGGTCCTCAGACTTGGCAACTTTAAGACTTGTGGACTTCAACTCCCAGAATTCTCCAGCCAGCTGGAGCTCTCTAAGTTGAAGTCCAACAAGAAGCAATGGGTGGAAACTAAACAAGGAGAAAAGTAACTTAGAGCTAAGGGGGAAATTCCTGACAGTTAGAACAATTAATCAGTGGAACAGCTTGCCTCCAGAAGTTGTGGGTGCTCCAACAGTGGAAGTTTTTAAGAAGATGTTGGATAACCATCTGTCTGAAATAGTATAGCATTTCCTGCCTAAGCAAGGGGTTGGACTAGAAGACCTCCAAGGTCCCTTCCAACTCTGTTGTTGTTGCTGCTGCTGTTGTTGTTGCATTGGCATCCGTGAGTCTCAAAAAACCACAGTATCATGCTCTGGATATTATTATTATTATTATTATTATTATTATTATTATTATTATTATTATTATTTCTTAAAATTGCCAAGTTTGAAGACCTCTGGTTTAAGCCATAAACCACCAAGACTGCAGGGGTCCCCAAACTTGGCAACTTTTAAGACTTCTAGACTTCAACTCCCAGAATTTTCCAGCCAGCAAAACTGGTTGAGGAGCTCTGTAAAGTTGAAGTCCAACAAATCTTTAAAGTTGCCAAGTTTGAAAGACCTCTGAATTCAAGAGAGACTCATTTTGGTAGAAACCATTTAAAAAAAAAAAGAAAGAAAATCCATGACTGCTTTTCCACCGCAAAAGTTTAGCTTCCGTTAACGGAGGTTTGCAAACCACCGCTCCTCGTAAAATAACATCCTTTCAATTTCTCCAACAACACCCCCAAATTAGGCAAACCGGCGCCGACAAAGAAGGGCAAGGAGCGGAAAGAAAAGACAAACCCAAGATACCTTCCCGTCCAGCCTGTTTCTTAAGCAAGCCACGATCGTCGCGCTCGCAAAAATAAGCTCCCGAAAATCGCAAAAAAGAAGAGCCGGGGCTGGTTGCGCGTTTCCCACGACTCCCACTTTCACCACGCACACGCGTGGGCTCACTCTGCTCTTCGGCAGGGAAGGGGACGGATGTCGTTTGCTCACCCGACACGCGTTTCGCCTTCCCCACGACCTGCAAACCCGCATCAAGCTGACCCGCGGGTTTTAAACTTCCCCCTGCCCCCAAAAAGAGCACCCCAATTGGGATGAGAAGGGAGATATAAATGGTTGGAAGACGCGCGCGCGCGCACACACACACACACAAATTGATACAGTAAACAATATTACATAGGACAGGATGGGTGATGAAAGATAACTAGGAGAGGAAGAAAATGAAAATTGAGAACACAATCAGACGTACGAGAGCGATACCTAATGCTGCAAGAGACATATAAACTTTAATTTCTCTTTTTTTCCTTATATATGTTGATCTTGTATATATACAGGATAGATAGATAGACAGACAGAGATACATATAAGATCAACATATATATGTATGTATGTATGTATATTTTGTATTTGTACTTTATATGTTGATTTGTTTTCAATTCAAAAATGCAAAAAATATTTTTTTAAGAAAAAAATTAAAGGGCGCTCTCCTCTCCTGGAGCTCCTTCAGGCACCGGGGCTACGAAAGCTGCCACTCCCCCCCCCCTCTCTCGCCCCTTACCCAGCACGATAGGGGGCCCCGGGGGTCCAGTCCTGCCCCGAGGCGGCCCCGGAGCCACGGCGGGCGGCTGGAAGCCGAGCAGCAGCAGCGCCAGGAAGGCCAGCGGGACGGCCGGGAAGAGCAGCCGGGCGTTCGGCGTTCGCCCCATGGCTCCCGGGCTCGCTTCACCGGCGACGAGCGCCGCTCTAACGGAAGAAAAACAACGGAGCTCCGCCCGCCTCGCCCTCCTAAGCCTCAATAAGGCGGAGCGTACCCAAAGGAGGCGGGTCGCTCCTATAAAAAGGGAGAGGCTCCAGCCAATCCGCTGCTGCCCGGCTTTTGGGGAGCCAATGAGGAGCAAAAAAGGGGCGTTCCGGAGAGGGTGGGGGGATCCGCCCCCGCCTCGCGCCCCTTTCTCCGCCCTCTTTCTGGAAGGCATCCAAGGTGGGCGAGTTGAGAGCGGATACATCGATGGAAAGCCCCCCCTAAGGAGTAGGGTCTCTGCCTTGTTATTGCCGAGGTACAATCGACCGACGATCGAGTCGATGCCATTTTGGCTGGATTCTGGCGTCGGGATGCCTATTTTTGTTTTTGTTTTTTTCGAGGCGTCCTTAGTGCATTTTTTAAAAAGTTTAAATTCGTTGTTTTTAGGGAATTCAGGAAGTTGGAGTCCACCCGTCTTAAGTAAACAAGATTGGGGGAAAATACACAAGGTTTTAAACTGTTTTGCCTGCCTTGTTTTCAGGCTGTCACGTGCTGGTTTGTTAACCTGTTGTATCCTGATTTGGAGCTGAGTTTTGTTTTATCTCTAAAGCAGTGTTTCCCAACCTTGGCAACCTGAAGATATCTGCACTTCAACTCCCAGAATTCCCTGGCTGGGGAATTCTGGCAGTTGAAGTCCAGATATCTTGAAATAGAACAGTGATGGCGAACCTTTTCTTCCTCGGGTGATGAAAGAGTGTGTGCGTGCATGCTATTGTGCACCCATGAATCCCAACACCCATGCCTGCGGAGGGCAAAAACAGTTTCCCCCATCCCCTGGAAGCCCTCTGTAGGCCAGAAATGGCCTGTTTTCCAACTTCTTCTGGCCCAGTAGGCTCATGTTTCACCCTCCCCAGACTCCAAAGGTTTCTCTGGAGCTGGGGAAGGGTAAAAATGCCTTCCCCATCACCCCAGGAGGTTCTCTGGAAGCCAAAAATGCCCCCCCAGAGCCTCTGGGTCAACCAAATGTCAGGTGGCCAGCACACACATGCACGTTGGAGCTGAGCTAGGGCAACAGCTCGTGTGCCAGCAGATCTGGCTCCACGTGCCACCTGTGGCACCCGTGCCATAGGTTCGCCATCACTGGAATAGAATATTAAAATGAAGAATGGAATAGAATAGAACAGAAATATAGAGCAGAAATAGAGTAGATAGAATAGAATATTGGAATGAAGAATAGAATAGAATATTGGAATGAAGAATAGAATAAAATAGGAGTAGACTAGAATAGAACAGAAACAGAGTAGAGTAGATAGAGAATAGAAATAGAATAAAATAGCTTTATTGTCACTTTGAATTTACACTAATCTGCATACATTAAAGTGAAATCTCATTGAATGCAGCTGTCAAAGGGTTACCGCCTCCAATGTACACTACATAAACATGAGAAAATAAATAAACACAAATTTATGTATATTATATGACAGAGAAACACCACAGAGGTGTACATGTACCTGGCAAGAAAAACAAGTTTACCAGACAGATGGCGTAGGGAACAAAGCTGTTGGAGAGAACTGAGTAGTTCTGCTAGAAATACTTTGAAACCTCCTCCCAGAAGGGAGCAACAGAAACAGACCATAAAGGGAGGGTGTGGGAGTCTCTAACAATGGAGGGGAAAGGTCCTTTTACCACATTTCAACACCTGCTTCTGTTGTGCAATGTAATCTTTTTCCATAAAATCGTAGCTGCGAATGAGCTTAGTGGTCAGCTAGTCCAAACCTCCCGCTTAATTCAGGCTCAGCTAAAGTTGTTCGCTGAGAAATCAGCTGCCCAAAATTAAATCATCCGCACCGTGTGACTTGTTTTAAAGCTAACCTAATCCTTTTGGGTTTATCTGAAGAGATAAAGAAAAATCAGCTGTTGTAGGCATTTCCCCCTAATGATCTGGAACGCATAAACAGCTCAGCTAAAATTCGGAAGGCCAGTACCAATAATTAGAACCACTTGAAAACGGAGGAGCTAATATTTAAGGTCTCCAGATTCCTACATCAAACTGGTCTAAAATTGGATCACTTTTTTTTTTTGCGTGGAATTTATTTATTTATTTATTGGATTTGTATGCCGCCCCTCTCCGTAGACTTGGGGCGGCTAACAACAATAGTACAAAACATCATGTAAATCCAATACTAAAACTAATAGTACTTAAAAAACCCTTATTTGTAAAACCAAACATACATACAAACAAACATACCATGCATAAATTGTAAAGGCCTAGGGGGAAAGAATATCTCTGTTCCCCCATGCAGAGGTGGGTTTTAAGGAGCTTACGAAAGGCGAGGAGGCTGGGGGCAATTCTAATCTCCGGGGGGAATTGGTTCCAGAGGGCCGGGGCCGCCACAGAGAAGGCTCTTCCCCTGGGGCCCGCCAAACGACATTGTTTTGTTGATGGGACCCGGAGAAGGCCCACTCTGTAAAACCTAACCGGTCGCTGGGATTCGTGCAGCAGAAGGCGGGCTCGGAATGTGGGGAGACTGGCACTCACCCCAGCTTTCTATGCTCCAATTCAGCCTCTATTCAAATACAGCGTGCATTTTTGTAATAAGTAAATAAAGTTCTATACAGGTAGTCCTCAATTTATAGCCACATGTGGGACCAAAATTTCCATTAACTAAGCAAGGGGGGTGCAAATCCAGAGGATAATTAGAACAGCAGGAAAACCAATTGCTACCAACCTGCCTTCCATTGAGGACCTGTATACTGCATGAGTCAAAAAGAGGGCGGTGAAAATATTTACAGAAATCCTGGACATGAATTGTTTCAACTTCTACCCTCAAAACAATGCTATAAAGTTCTATACACCAGAACAACTAGACATAAGAAAGGTGTTTGGAAACTTCAGATCGTGCAGAATGCAGCTGCGAGAGCAATCATGGGCTTCCCCAGGTATGTCCATGTTACACCAACACTCTGCAGTCTGCATTGGTTGCCGATCAGTTTCCGGTCACAATTCAAAGTGTTGGTTATGACCTATAAAGCCCTTCATGGCATCGGACCAGAATATTTCCGGGACCGCCTTCTGCCACATGAATCCCAGCGACCGGTTAGGTCCCACAGAGTTGGCCTTCTCCAGGTCCCGTCGACTAAACAATGTCATGTGGCGGGACCCAGGGGAAGAGCCTTCTCTGTGGCGGCCCCGACCCTCTGGAACCAGATCCCCCCGGAAATTAGAACTGCCCCCATCCTCCTTGCCTTTCGTAAACTTCTTAAAACCCACCTCTGCCATCAGAAGGGGGAACTGAGACATCTCCCCCGGGCCTATACAGTTTATACATAGTATGTTTGTGTGTATGTTTGCTTTTAATAATGGGGTTTTTAATGTTTTTTAAATTATTAGATTTGTTTTTACATTGTCTTTATTATTGCTGTGAGCCGCCCCAAGTCTACGGAGAGGGGTGGCATACAAATCTAATAAATAAATAAATAAATAAATAAGAACAGTTTTTTTTCCTGAAATGCCATTACTCTGCTAAACAAATAATTCCCTCAATACTGTCAAACTATTTAGTCAGTCTGCATTACTATTCCTATTAATTTTCTCATCATTCCTAGCACCTATCTCCTCCCACTTATTACTATATGACTGTAACTTGTTGCTTGTATCCTTACAATTTATATTGATTGTTTCCTAGTATGATTTGATTGCTTATTGGTATCCTATGATTATCAAGGTGGTGTACTTTATGATTCTTGATGAATGTATCTTTTTCCTTTAGGTACACTGAGAGCAATATGTACCAAAGACAAATTCCTTGTGTGTCCACTCACACTTGGCCAATAAAGAATTCTAATTCTAAATTCTAAGGGAGTTGCACCTGATTTTACAAGCAACTTTCATAGATGTTAACTGAATCACATAGTATAGCCAATTCAACTTCCCTTATAACGATAGCGAACCTTTTTTTTCCTCAGGTGCCAAAAGCACGCTACTGTGCCCGCTTGCATGCCCGCATCTATAATTCAATGCCTCCACATGCCCTATCCCCCTGTGCATGCATGCACATACACCCTCCCTCCCCTGCTGTCCCATTTTTTGATGGTAGGCCCATTTTTGGCCCTCCCCAGGCTCCAGAGGCTTCCAGACATCTGAGGCCAGAAGAACATTTGTAGCAGAAGAGAAGTGAGCATTCTGCAAAGCCAGAGCTGCAAATGCTGTGATAATGGGGCCCACACATGTCTGCCCAACATGTGGCAGAACATTTCATGCCCATATAGGCCTCACCAGCCATACATCACGTACAGCCCACAACCCATTAGATGTCAAGGTTTTCTTCAAACACGATGAACGAACATCATCAGTACTTCCCCTATTAACTTTGCTTTTGGAAGAGAGCTGGGCTAGTCTCCAGAAGCTGGAACTGTCGTATACACGTACTGGTTGCCAAGAACCAGAATTTTGATCATATAGGATGCTGTAAGGGTTATAAGTGTGAAGATTGATCATACATCACTTTTTTTTCCAGTTGCAGTGTAATTTTTTAACATCCATTCAAATAAATGATTTTAAGCCACCTGTACATGCTTTTCTGCATTGTATCAAGATATTGTCCATGTAGATCTTCAAGTCTTCATTGCCATTAAAAACCTGAAGTGTCTCTGTTATTTTGTTTTTCTCCCTCTTTCTCTCCTCCCCACCCTATTCCTCTTGAAAACTTACTCACTGTGTTGGACATTTTGCTCAGGGTCTAAGGATGTATTATATATATATATTTCATGCAGCTCTGCAAAATCATTCCTTCCTTATGACTCGCATTAAGCGGCTAAAGAAAAACTTCCTGATAAATTCATCGAAAGAGTTCATTCAGTCCTTTGTGTTGAGGAAGAGTTCTAACCATGTGGTTGGACTCAAGAGCTCAATTATGCTGCAGAAGCCACATGACTCAACTTCATTTTAATTAAGAAAAAATTGGTTATCCCATGGAGAGGCAGATTTCATGGACAGTTACATGGGCACAATGCAACTGTTCAAGAGACAACTATTGTCAGTCGGGTGATGGGCACATGCACTGTGCACTGTTTTATGTTTGTTTTATGTAACCATATCTACAAAATCAATTAATTTTTTTTTAAAAAAAGAGACAACTAGTTTCTCCAGCCTAGTATCCTCAAGTTAGTTGCAAAGTCATGTCCAACCCATCGCGAACCCATGGACAATGTTCCTCCAGGCCTTCCTGTCCTCAACCATCCTCTGGAGTCCATTTAAGCTCATGCCTACTGCTTCAGTGACTCCATCCAGCCACCTCATTCTCTGTCATCCCCTTCTTCTTTTGCCCTCCATCTTTCATAGCACCAGGCTCTTCTCCAGTGAGTCCTTCCTTCTCATTATGTGGCTAAAGTACTTGAGTTTCATCTACAGAGAGGGGCGGCATACAAATCTAATAAATTATTATTATTATTATTATTATTATTATTATTATTATTATTATTATTATTCAGGATCTCGCCTTCGAAAGAGCAGTCACGGTTGATCTCCTCTAGGACTGACCGGTTGGATCACCTTACAGTCCAAGAGACTCGCAGGAGTCTTCTCTAGCACCATAGGCCTCAATTATTTGGCACAACTTATGGTCCAACTTTCACAACCATACATTGCAACTGGGACAACCACAACTTTGACTATATGCACATTTATTGATTGATTGATTTGATTTGATTTGATTTGATTTGTATGCCGCCCCTCTGCATAGACTCGGGACGGCTCACAGCAACAATAAAACAATGTACAACAAATCTAATAATTTAAAAAACACTAAAAAACCCATTATTAAAAGCAAACATACACACAAACATACCATGCATAAACTGTATAGGCCCGGGGGAGATGTCTCAATTCCCCCATGCCTGACGGCAAAGGTGGGTTTTAAGGAGTTTACGAAATGCAAGGAGGGTGGGGGCAGTTCTAATCTCTGGGGGGAGCTGGTTCCAGAGGGTCGAGGCTGCCACAGAGAAGGCTCTTCCCCTGGGTCCCGCCGTTGGGTGGGTGATCTCTCGTTTTTTTTAGTAAAGAAGTGGTAGTAGAGGAGGTTATCTTCTAAAATCCACCACCATTTCTTCAGTTTTGAGTATTTAATTCAAGATTGTTCCTGGTTGCAGCACAAGGCTAGTTGTTCAACCTCCCAACTGTATGCAGAGTCATTGTTGTGTTGAATGAGACCAATCACTGTTGTATCATCTGCAAATTTCAATATTTTAACAGAGGGATCTTTCGAGATGCAATCATTGATGTACAGAGAGAAGAGAAATGGAGATAGCACACAGCCCTGGAGGGGCTCCTGAGCTAATTGTGCAGGTATTTGATGTGAGTTTCCCTAGTTTCCCTGCTGCTTACTCTATGTTAGGAAGCATAATAGTCATGATTATCATATGATATGGTATGTCATAATTTTTCAGTGTTGTTGTAACTTTCAACAGCTAGTAAACAAACTGTTGTAAGTCAAAGACTCATTAATCAATCAATGTGTCATCTGAGTAGAAAATTTTTGTGTCAACATCTTTTATATTTACTATCATTTCCCTAATATATATACTGTACATATAGGTGAACCCTAGCACAAAGCCAAAAGCACCAGCCTGAAGACGATGAGTGAGACCTCGTCGAAAAGTCACCAGGAATCTCTGAAACGTACATGGGAAGAAACCCGAATATGCCAAGAATTTCATACTTATACCAGTGAAAATCTACGAAAACACACATACACACACACACACACACACACACACACACACATACAACCCTACATTTCAATTTAACTTATCTTCTATCAAAACATTTTCCTTCATGTTTTGTTTAATTTCATATCTCCTTTTTATCTATATTCATTCTGGATCCAATGATAAGCAGAGCCGGGGTGGCGCAGCAGGTACAGTGCTGTACTGCAGGCCACTGAAGCTGACTGTAGATCTGTAGGTCAGCGGTTCAAATCTCATCACCGGCTGAAGGTTGACCCAGCCTTCCATCCTTCCGAGGTGGGTAAAATGAGGACCCGGATTATGGGGGCAATATGCTGGCTGTTAAAAAGTGCTATTGCTAACATGTTGTAAGCTGCCCTGAGTCTAAGGAGAAGGGCGGCATAAAAATCAAATAAATAAATGAATGAATGAATGAATGAATGAATGAATGAATGAATGAATGAATGAATAAATAAATAAATAAATAAACAAACAAACACACACACACACACACACACACACACACAAATAAATAAATAAATAAATAAACAAACAAAATTTAAATATAAATATAAATATAAATATAAATATAAATATAAATATAAATATAAATATAAATATAAATATAAATATAAATATAAATATAAATATAAATATAAATATAAATATAAATATAAATATAAATATAAATATAAATATAAATATAAATATAAATATAAATATAAATATAAATATAAATATAAATATAAATATAAATATAAATATCAAGAATAGTCCTAAAAATGCGAGTTCCAGGTACATACGTGAATGATGAGGCAGCAGCCATCTCGATCACCGGAACATAGAAACTTTAATAAAACCACTTAGCTTTCGTTAGCACGCTAACGAAAGCTAAGTGGTTTTATTAAAGTTTCTATGTTCCGGTGATCGAGATGGCTGCTGCCTCATCATTCAAATATAAATATAAATATAAATATAAATATAAATATAAATATAAATATAAATATAAATATAAATATAAATATAAATATAAATATAAATATAAATATAAATATAAATATAAATATAAATATAAATATAAATATAAATATAAATATAAATATAAATATAAATATAAATATAAATATAAATATAAATATAAATATAAATATAAATATAAATATAAATATAAATATAAATATAAATATAAATATAAATAATATAAATATATAACACTCTCATATATTATACTCCGATTCCTCTTTTCCTTTCATTGCTATTGTTAATCTATTCATTTCTGCACATTCTAATATTTTCTCCCTGTACAAGGAGGCATCATCTTCAATATCTAGTGTCAAGGTAGCAAAAGTCTATCATCCAGGCTAGCGAGAACAATAGGAATTGTGATCCGATACATGCGAAGGGTTTGCAATAGGATATTTCTTACCCTGATAACCCGTGCAACCATCCTAACATTTATGGATACGTTCAGTTGCCTTGATGGGCCCTGAGTAATCGGGCTGTAGTAAGAACATTTGAGATGATTCTTGTCTCTTGCATAATTTTCCATCATTTGAACAAGTTTGCACAAAAGATGTTCAGGCTGTTTTTCGGGTCCATCAAATGATGCAAACGGGGCGGCTCGAAGTGATTCACAGGTGCCAAACAAAGTCTGTTCCAATGTAGCAGTAACCAGAAACTTCTAAAATTTGCTCCTTTCTTCCAAATTGTTGGATTTAGCCCTTCTCCTTTGTCACAGCATGATGCTCTTCATCCATCTTTGCATCTACGTTGCTTTAAAAGTACAGCTATTGGGGGGAGGGGAATTATAAGGCTGCCCTAAGGCTTTTTTTCATTCTGCTGAGTTGAGGTGCTACCCACCCATTCTTAAATCAGCAAAAAATTATTCTGGCCTGACCTGCGTTTTCCCCAGTGTTGAGCTAGAGACCTTTGTTTCCAGTCACTCAGCTTTTTCCAAAATAACAGGGGACAAAGCCTAACATAACATCCATAATATCTTCAGGCTGGCATAATTGGATTGCTGAAATGCAAAGAGCCATTACATTGTGTTGTGATTCAGCCTGAGGCTCCTCAGGGACTGGCTGGATCTCTGCCAGATCCATGCCCAGAGGAGGAGGACAGTGAACAGGAGGGGGAGGACCAGGCAGACGGGGGAGAGGAACATCAGGAAGAGGAGGAGGGAGAGAAGCCTGAGACCCCCCGGGGGGGGGCTCTCCCCAGCTAGTAGCCTGGATTCATTGGATGAAGACGCACAGGCTATAATAGACATGAGGCAGCGACGTGCAGCTCAAAGACGGGGCCAATTAGAAAGGTATTTCCACCCCTGAATTGGCAACAGCTGGGTTTGGGTGTGGTTCTCCTCAGCAGGGTTGAAAAGGCAGGCCCGCCCTTACAGTCTTGTGGAGAGTTATCAACTAGGAGTCCTGTGACCTTGCTTCAATTCTCGGCGTCTCTGATCTTGGCTTGTGGCCTAGAAGTCTGGAAGACTTGGGGGAGGCGTGGGTTTTATTATCTCCAGCGTTGTTTTTGCCAGCAAGAATCCTGTTTCATTGCCTGGCCTTCGTGAAACCTCTGTGAAGCTTCATAGTGTTCCTGTCTGTAAGAACAGTTTTTGTTACCTGTGTTTGCTTTCAATTATATAAACTGCCTTTGCTTTTTACCAGTGTGTCTGGATACTCTTTTTGGTTGGTGTTGGTGTCTGGGGGGACCCAGACAGAACACATTGTAGCAAAGAGATCAAAAGTCACTCATAATTTTGGTTGCATCTGGATTTTTTTCCCCAGCCCTGAGATGTCTTCATCTTACTGTTGGTTGTAGTTGGAATAAGGAGGAAAAGGCTATTTTAAAATGGAAAAACTAAGTGCAGACTAAGAAGGACTCTTAGATGGCAGATATGCTTGTATCCTGGTTTGGTACAAGTAAAAAAAAGGGCTGTGATTCTATTTGCACAAAATACATTTTGCTTATAAACAAAGCTCATTTAGAAACATAGAAACATAGAAGACTGACTGCAGAAAAAGACCTCATGATCCATCTAGTCTGTCCTTATACTATTTTCTGTATTTTTATCTTAGGATGGATATATGTTTATCCCAGGCATGTTTAAATTCAGTTACTGTGGATTTAACAACCACGTCTGCTGGAAGTTTGTTCCAAGGATCAACTACTCTTTCAGTAAAATAATATTTTCTCATGTTGTTTTTGATCTTTCCCCCAACTAACTTCAGATTGTGTCCCCTTGTTCTTGTGTTCATCTTGTGTTATTTTGGCTAATGAACAATGAATTGTGGTTTAGCTTCACCTCCAGCTATCCTTGTTTGACAATGAAGCATCCTTAAAATGTATTGTGTGTACACGCAAAATTGGAAAGGGGAAAATATCCCCAAAGAAGAGGGAATTATTACAAAAATATTAGACTGCGCGGAGATGGATATGATGACAAGACGCTTGAATGATCAAGAAGAAACGAAATTTTATGAAACATGGAACAATGTTTATGAATGGATAGATAAGAAAAAAATAATAATAGAAGATTAATAATAAGTATAGATATTTTGGTTTAAATCTTTCTTTTCTTTTTATTGAGATTAATATTAGATTTAGTTTATATACATAGAATTGACAAGATTGTTTGACTTTATATTAGTTATAACTATTTCTCTCTTTTATAATATCACTTTTTCCTTATTAGATATTTTTGTATTAGTAGTATTGAATTACGCATTTAACCATGTATTCCTTTTTCTGTATCTGCATTTATACTTTTGAGAAAAGCGGGGATGATACATCCCCACATTCTATGTTGAATGTTTGTAAGTCTGTGTGTTATTTTAAGAAAATTAATTTTAAAATATTGGAAAAAAATAAAAATAAAATGTATTGTGTGTAAAGTGTCCAAAAATCAGCAAAATTTCATCGAAACTTTTCTATTGAAAATTTATAGACGTGAGTAGCTAAGATGCACTCTTGTTCCTCCCTCCATCTCTATCTCTCCCTTCCTTTCCCCCTCCCTCTCCCCCTCCCTTCATCTCTCCCTCCATCCCCCTTGCACATACATGCTGGTGTGAAATCTCATGCAAGGACACTCATGCGTGTGAGATTTCGCTGATTTTCAACAATTTCTTTGCTTCTGCGCGACCACCCAAAATGTGAGAATCCTCATGCAAGATTTTGCTTCCTGCCCATGCGCAGAAGACAATTCTCACACGGGTGCACCCATGCATGTGTCGGTGACACAGAGATTCATGCTCATCTCCATTTTTCCAAGCGGTATGACATACCGGACCGTCCATGCTGCAGCCCAATACTGCCAATCACATAGTTTCATAGCAAAGCCCGGATGTCCAGCTATTAGTATTTAGAAACATAGAAACATTGAAGATTGACGGAAGAAAAAGACCTCATGGTCCAGCTAGTCTGCCCTTATACCATTTTGTGTATTTTATCTTAGGATGGATCTATATTTATCCCAGGCATGTTTCAATTCAGTTACTGTGGATTTACCAACCATGTCTGCTGGAGGTATGTTCCAAGGATCTACTATCTTTCAGTAAAATAATATTTTCTCACGTTGCTTCTGATCTTTCCCCCAACTATCCTCAGATTGTGTCCCCTTGTTCTTGTGTTCACTTTCCTACTAAAAACACTTCCCTCCTGAACCTTATTTAAATCTTTAACATATTTAAATATTTCGTTCATGTCCCCCCTTTCCCTTCTGTCCTCCAGACTATACAGGTTGAGTTCATTAAGTCTTTCCTGATACATTTTATGCTTAAGACCTTCCACCATTCTTGTAGCCTGTCTTTGGACCCATTCAATTTTGTCAATATCTTTTTGTAGGTGAGGTTTCCAGAACTGAACACAGTATTGCAAATGTGGTCTCACCAGCACTCTATATCGCGGGATCACAATCTCCCTCTTCCTGCTTGTTATACCTGTAGCTAATATATAAAGACTTTATAATATATATAAAATTGATATAAAGACTTCAAACTTTTGATTTCTCATTAATAAATAATGTCACGAACTCTTGGAATAGACTCGTCTTCCTGAATAGGCATCGGGGAATTTTGAGCGGAGGAAGCAAAATGAAATTCTGATGAAATGGCTAGTGTTGTATCCTGAAATGGCTACCTTGTATTTCCTGTAAATAGTTTGTTCCGCTTTCCAGCGCTGTCTGAGCCGAAGCAGGAAGTCGCTCCTGATTGGCTCAGACGCGGCTGGCTCTTGCTTTGGCGGGAGCCGCAAATGTATAAAAGAAGCGGCTTTTCCAAGCAGAGTCAGTCGGTACTCGCTGAATTGTCACTTTGCCTTGCTGAGCTGTCACTTGTTCTCTGAGCTGAATAAAAGTACCGATTTGCTTGAACCCTGTCTCTGGGTCTACTTCACTGGCGACGAACGGACGGAAGAAACATCGCGTGCAACATGAACAAAGTCCAGATCGGCCAGGCTCCGGAGCTCTTCTATCCCGAAAAAACGTCCTGGGACGAATACATGGCCACCTTCGAGATCTTCCTCGAGGCGGCAGGGATACAGGACGCCGAAGCCGATCGCAGACGGGCTATCTTTCTAAATTACTGCGGCCCAGAAATCCGTGGCCTTGCCCAGACTCTCACCGACCCGCAGCCAGCAAGAACCGTAGCTTGGGACGTCCTACAGGAAAAGCTAGCGAGCCATTTCAAACCGACCAAACCAGCCATGGTTTTTCGGCATCAGTTTTCCATGATGGCTCAGAAGGAAACTGAATCAATCAACCAGTTTACAACGCGACTTCGGACGGTACTTGCTCAATGCAAGTTTAAAGACCCGGAAGCTCGCCTCACCGATGCCCTGGTTTTCGGCATGAGAAGCGCCACAGTGAGAAACAAACTCCTCACCGAAGAAGAGCCGACTCTACAAACCGTGATTAAACTAGCGCAAACCGCAGAAGCCGCCGACGCAGCAGCTAGAGAATTAAAAGAACACGGAAGGCGAGAACTCATTGCCAAGATTGACTCCCCGTCTCCCCGCGCCGTGGGATCAGACGACCCCAGCCAACCAGCTCACAACGGGGACAACTGCTTCCTAGTACAAGACCAGCCGAGACACCACAGAGCTACTCACCCAGCCCCCTGTGCGGGCTGCCGGGGAAACCACCAGCGCCATCGATGCCCCTTCCGAGACGCCACATGCCGCCGCTGCAACCGTCGAGGCCACATCGCCATCGCATGCAGAGCAACGGCACCAGAAGAGACATTCGCCACACCGCAATACCAACGACCACAAAACCAGACCCCCCAACCGCGAGAAAATAGACCGTTCCGCAATTCGGGTCAAAGGAACTACTCAACCGCTAACCGCGACTACTATAGAGGTAACACTCAATTTTCCGTGAATAACACGGCAACAAAAAAAGGGGCCAAAATTGTTATCTCACTGTTACTAAATAACCAACCATGCTCGATGGAGCTTGATACTGGGTCTAGATATACCATTATGCCTTGGGAGAAGTTTAAACTGTACATGCCTAATATGTCTAAATCTGATCTAAAACAAACCTCTTTAGTGATCAGAGATTTTCAAGGGGGGGTAATCTCGGTCCTGGGAACAGCAAATGTACCTATTGTATTCAAGAATGTCAAATGTACCCTACCCATGCTTATTGTAACGGGGGCTAAGCACTCTCTCTTGGGGTTGGCTTGGATGGAACCTTTGGGGATTGAAATTTCGGGTGTGTGTAATGTAAACTGTGATAATATGCCTAACTTTGTGCAAGAGTTCCCTGAAGTGTTCAGCCCCACCTTAGGATCGTATAAGGGGCCCCCTATATCATTTTCTATTGACCCCAAGGTCCCACCAGTCAGGCTAAAACCTCGCAGGGTCCCCCTTCCGCTTCTCCCCAAACTAGACCTGCAGCTTGATAAACTTATAAGCCAAGGTATTTTGGTCCCTGTGGAACAAGGGCCATGGGAAACTCCCATAGTTACGCCTCTGAAGCCAGATGGTTCTTTAAGGGTTTGCGCTGACTACAAATCTACCCTTAATAAGGCCCTCCAACACCACCCCTACCCCATCCCGGTGGTACAACAACTCCTACACTCCCTGGGGGAAGGGAAAAGGTTTGCAAAGATCGACCTCGCGCAAGCTTACCAGCAACTCCCGGTCGATGAACAAACAGCAAACGCACAAACAATTGTAACGCACAGGGGGGCTTTCAAATGCACGAGGTTACAGTTTGGGGTAAGCATAGCCCCAGGAATATTCCAGAGCATTATGGAACGCCTATTGTCAGGGGTAAATGGGGCCATTCCATATTTTGATGACATCTTAATTGCAGGGGGAAACCAGGAACAAGTAAACAAAAGAATAAGGGAAGTACTTAAGAGGTTACAGGACAAAGGTTTAAGAATCAAGCCTGACAAATGTGTCTGGGGAACCAACAGTGTAGAATTCCTAGGATATAAAATAGACAAAGAAGGAATCCACCCCACAACAGAGAAGCTGAGAGCCATTAGGGAAGCCCCAGAGCCACGAGATAAGAATGAGCTGCAGGCATTTTTAGGCCTCCTTAATTTTTATTCCGTTTTTCTAAAGCAGAAGGCAACAGTAGCAGAGCCTCTACATCGTTTACTCCAGAAGGAAACCCGCTGGACCTGGGGGGAAACTGAAGGTGAAGCATTTTTCCAAGTAAAGCAATTACTAACTTCTAAAGGTGTGGTAGTCCAATATAGTGCTTCACTACCCATTAGGCTCACGTGCGACGCTTCACCGTACGGCATAGGAGGAGTCCTAGCTCACGTTCTGCCTAATAAGACAGAGGCCCCAATAGCATTTTTCTCAAGAACCATGACCAGCACAGAGAGGAATTATAGCCAGTTAGACAAGGAGGCTCTAGCTTTAGTGGCAGGGGTAAAGAAATTTCACAATTACATTTTTGGAAGAAGTTTTGAATTAGTCACTGACCACAAGCCTTTACTAGGTCTGCTAGCCCCCAACAAGCCCACTCCGCCTTTTATGTCTCCAAGACTGATCAGATGGGCTCTTTTCCTCTCAGGGTACCAGTATGATCTCACCCACAAGGGGGGGAAGGAAATCAATCACGCAGACGGCCTCAACAGGTGCCCCATAACAGACTTAGTGGAGGACCCTGCTCCTTCCACAGATGTACTAATGATAGAACTCGAGGATAACCCACTAACCACGGCCAAAGAGGTAGCTGCACACACGCAGCAAGATCAAATCCTTAAACAAGTGGTAAACTGTGTACTTAAGGGATGGCAAAATGATGCTGTGAAACTTGAATTGTGTGACTTCAAAACCAAAAGACTTGAGTTATCTTATGTAAAGGGTTGTCTGCTGTGGGGAGATAGAGTGATCATCCCCAAAAGCCTAAGGGAAAAGGTACTCAAAATGTTACATGTGGGCCATCCTGGGATTGTCAGGATGAAGAGCCTAGCAAGAGGGCATTTATGGTGGCCAGGTCTGGATGCTGATATTGAGAGCTGGGTTTCGAAGTGTGAACCATGCCAAGAGTCACGGCCTAATCCCCCCAAAACAACTCCGGCTGAGTGGGAGCAGCCTACTGGTCCTTGGTCAAGAGTCCACATTGATTTTGCTGGTCCAGTGGGGTCCCAGTATTTCTTAATAGTGGTTGATGCGTTCTCCAAATGGGTGGAAATAATAGCAATGAACAACATAACCACAAGTGCCACCATCAAGGTATTGAGTAGACTGTTTGCCTCCCATGGTTGCCCAGATATCTTAGTGTCTGACAATGGGCCACAGCTAACAGCCAGGCAATTCGAATTGTTCCTAGATGGCCTAGGGGTCAGGCATGCCCTCATCTCGCCTTACTCGCCTTGGGCTAATGGATTGGCAGAACGTTACGTTCGTGTGGCAAAGGAGGCATTGCGCAGGTCAGGCCCTGGGGATGTACAACAAAACTTGGACCAATTCTTACTCACCCAACACATCACCCCTAACTCGCACACACATGTAAGCCCTGCAGAGTTATTAATGGGAAGGAAATTAAGGTCACCACTAGATAGGTTGAACCCAAGGTTCTGTATTCATAATAATCAAATGTGTGTAAAACCTGAAAGAGAAATGTATTTGGGACAAAATGTATATGTAAAAAGTTTTGATGGAAATGTAAACTGGATGAAAGGAATTGTTGTTAAGCAAAATGCACCAAAAACTTATATTGTAAAACGAGAGGATGGTCGTTTGTGGAAACGACACATAGACCACATTCGGAAGCGAACAGAAAACCAATTGCCACAAACCGCTGACATGGACTCTCCCCCTTCAACAGACTTTAACACACTGCCCGAGTTAAGAAACACGCAAAGAGACTTATCGGGCCAGGGGGAGCCATCCAGCAACGCCGAGCCATCCTCATCCTCCGAAGCCTTCGTTGGGCCCGCCAGGCCAAGTCCGCCGCGCCGGGAGAACAGCGGCGAGCCATCCTCCACAATCGGTGTCGAAGGAGAAATTGAACTGCGCAGGTCAGAGCGAGCTCCACGGAGGCCCCACCGATTGGACGACTTTGTCACATGGCTTCATGATGGATGTGTCCAACTATGAGGGGAGGGGTGTTGTATCCTGAAATGGCTACCTTGTATTTCCTGTAAATAGTTTGTTCCGCTTTCCAGCGCTGTCTGAGCCGAAGCAGGAAGTCGCTCCTGATTGGCTCAGACGCGGCTGGCTCTTGCTTTGGCGGGAGCCGCAAATGTATAAAAGAAGCGGCTTTTCCAAGCAGAGTCAGTCGGTACTCGCTGAATTGTCACTTTGCCTTGCTGAGCTGTCACTTGTTCTCTGAGCTGAATAAAAGTACCGATTTGCTTGAACCCTGTCTCTGGGTCTACTTCAGCTAGTTAGGCAAATTGGGAGGAGTTCGGCTCTTTTGCTCAATCAACTTTGGCCCTACCATTTATAAATCAAGCAGGATCTCACGGTCTCTTGCTCAATACAACCAAGGCATCTGCTAATCTTTCTTCTCCAGACACACTGTTTCTTGTCAGCTCCCTAAGATAATGTTTTGGATAATGTTTCCAAAACATCTTGGTCTCCTCCAAATTAGGTTGTAAAATAGTTTTAGGAAGATTGCTTTGTTTAGAGAGTCTGAGTGTTGAAAGAAAGGGTTTGTTGTACAATTAGATTTAATATTGGATTTGTACTCTGTATATTGGTTGTTGTGAGCACTCCAAGTCTTCGGAGAGGGGCAGCAGTGCCAAAGGATCTCAGCGGACATTTGAAAACCATCGGAATTGATAAAATCTCCATCTGTCAATTGCAAAAGGCCACTTTACTGGGATCGGCAAACATAATTTGCCGCTACACCACGCAGTCCTAGGTGCTTGGGAAGCACCCGACTGGTGATGTAATACGAAATCCAGCATAGTGATCTCGTTTCCTGTGTTGCATTGACATAATAATAATAATAATAACAATAACAACAACAAAACAACAACAAAACAACAAAACAACAACAACAATAATAATAATAATAATGATAATGATAATAATGATGATGATGATAATACTACTACTACTACTACTACTACTACTACTACTACTACTAATAATAATAATAATAATAGGATCATATTAAACCCAAGTCCTTTTCTGCTCATTCTTGACAAGAGTGGCTTGGCTACCTCACTACTATCTGAATCGTGAATGGTCATAGTGTGCTTATTAGGTGAGATATATTGTCTTTGCAACAACATGCGGAGAGCCAGTTTGGTCTAATGCAGGGGTGGGCTACTGCCCGGATGTGGGGTAACGCAGTGGGGTAGCGAAAATGGAGCTCCACCCCAGAGCACCCAATTTGCACTGAAAGATGTTGAAAGAAAATGCAGGGTGTCTTGCATAAGCCATGCCCACAGTGTGGTGGTAAAAATTTGGGTAGCGCTTCAGTGGTCTAATGGTAAAGGCAACCAGGCTAGAAAGCCAGAGACCATGAGTTCTAGTTGCAACTCTTCATGATATGTCCAGTCTAATTAAAAGTAGGGCTAGAGGTGATATGATAGCAGTCTTTCAATATTTGAGGATTTGCTGCAAAGAAGAGAAAATCAACCTTTTGTCCAAAGCACTTGAAGGCAGGACAAAAAGCAACAAATGAAAATGAATCAAGGAGAGAAGCAACATGGAAATAAGGAGAGACATTTATTTATTTATTTATTCAATTTATTTATTTATTCTATTTTTATGCTGCCCTTCTCCTTAGACTCAGGGCGGCTTACAACATGTTAGCAATAGCACTTTTTAACAGAGCCAGCCTATTGCCCCCACAATCTGGGTCCTCGTTTCACCCACCTCGGAAGGATGAAAGGCTGAGTCAACCCTGAGCCGGTGATGAGATTTGAACCGCTGACCTACAGATCTACAGTCAGCTTCAGTGGCCTGCAGTACAGCACTCTACCTGCTGCGCCATCCTGGCTCCATTTCCTTTTTTATTTTTCAAAAAGGTTTTATTTTTTCTCCACAAAAAACCCCCATGCTTATAACATCATATATCTTCAATGCAGCTTAAACATGTTTCTTCACATATCCATTCCATTATAACTTACCCTTTGGTATATATTACCCTTTGGTATATATTGCTTAACTTTTGCTACCTCCAGATAGACAATTATCTTCTAGTCCAGATAGACAATTATCTTCCAATTAAATTTACCCCTAATGTTTCCTTCACCTGCTAAATAATAATCTCTAATTTCTTACATCTAAGCTGTAGTGCCTCCTTCTCATCCTTATTTACTTTCCTAATAATTAAAAACCCTTAGCCAATAAAAAGTCCACATTTACTTATATTTAATATTCAATATCAAATTATAAATTCTTTGTATTTAATTTCTAATTAGTAACCTATCTAATAGGTTGCTAATAACTAAAAAGAGTGCACATCTTTGATTCTTTTCCAGTACAAGAGGGTTTGTAAGGTGAAAATAGTTTGTAAGAAGAGACAAAAAAATCTTAAACCCCGGGTTTGTATCTCGAAAAGTTTGTATGATGAGGCGTTTGTAAGACAAGGTATCACTGTACATTATTTGAATTGTCAGGAGTGTGTGTGTAAATTTTGCATTTCTTCAGACAGATAGCATAGTTGCCGCAGTGTTTCGAAATGGCGTCTGTAAGTGATGCACGTTACAAGTAGCGTGTCGTCATTGAATTTCTCACTGCGGAGAAAGAAAATGTTGGGAACATTCACAAACGTTTGTGTACAGTTTATGGAGAATCTGCAGTCGACGGAAGTACGGTTAGTCGCTGGGCACAGAGGGTGAGGCCGTTAGAGGTGATTTGCACAATGCAGAAATTGCTTCGCGACCAGAACAAGGAGTGGTACTGACAGGGCATACACAACCTTGTGTCTCACTGGAGGAAAGCCATAGAATGAGACAGAGATTATATTTGTACCTGTTCCCATTCCAGCAGTTTCTGGCAATGTTTTGCAAACAAACAATTAGGGGACTGGAGTTAAAACATACGACGAACAGTTGCAGGAATTGGGTATGTCTGGTCTAGTGAAAAGAGACACATTGGCTCAGCAGCTAAGGCACTGAGCTTGTCGATCAGGAAGGTCGACAGTTCGGTGGTCCGAATCTCTAGCGCCGCGTAACCGAGTGGGCTCCCGTTACTTTTCCCAGCTTCTGCCAACCTAGTAGTTCAAAAGCATGTAAAAATGCAAGTAGAAAAATAGGGACTGCTTTGGTGGGAAGGTAACAGCGCTCCGTATGCCTTCAGTGTTTAGTGAAATGGACTGAACACTGCCCCCTAGAGTCAGGAGCAACTTTTTATTTTTATTTTTATTTTTATTTTTATTTTTATTTTTATTTTTATTTTTATTTTTATTTTTATTTTTATTTTTATTTTTATTTTTATTTTTATTTTTATTTTTATTTTAATTTTAATTTTAATTTTAATTTTAATTTTAATTTTTATTTTTATTTTTATTTTAATTTTAATTTTAATTTTAATTTTAATTTTAATTTTAATTTTAATTTTAATTTTAATTTTAATTTTAATTTTAATTTTAATTTTAATTTTAATTTTAATTTTTATTTTTATTTTTATTATTATTATTATTATTTTTATTTTTATTTTTATTTTTATTTTTATTTTTATTTTTATTTTTATTTTTATTTTTATTTTTATTTTTATTTTTATTTTTATTTTTATTTTTATTTTTAATTAGATTTGTATGCCGCCCCTCTCCGTAGACTCGGGGTGGCTCACAACAGTGATAAAAACAATGTACAATGACAAATCTAATATCAAAGTATAAAATAAGAATTTTACATTAAAAAACCTAAACACCCCATTATATAAAAAGCATACGTACAAACATACCATACATAAAACTACATAGGCAAGGGGAGATGTCTCAGTTCCCCCATGCCTGACAGCAGAGGTGGGTTTTAAGAAGTTTACGAAAGGCAAGGAGGGTGGGGGCAGTCCTAATCTCTGGGGGGAGCTGGTTCCAGAGGGCCGGGGCCGCCACAGAGAAGGCCCTTCCCCTGGGTCCCGCCAACCGACATTGTTTAGTCAATGGGACCCGGAGAAGGCCAACTCTGTGGGACCTAACTAGCACATGCGTGAGGGGAACTTTACCTTTTAGTCTAGTGAAGAGAAGTGTAGTGAAGGAACTGAGCAGTCACAGCTGGTATAACTCAACTTTATTTAAACACAGAACTGAGGTAACAAAACACAACGACAGGGTTTTATACTTCCCAATTAACCAATCAGAACACAAGACTACTCCCGCCAAAAGTCTCCCCCTGCTGGTAGCCTAGAACATGACACTCCTTTCCCCTAGGGGGGGGAGCATACAAAATCATCCAGGTATGCCGGCCTACGTCTGGTGCGCCCCGAACAACGAGGCATGCTCTGGTGCCCTTTGATTTCTCTAGATAACACTTGTGGGCCCTTTAACTCCACTGTTCCTTCGGCCAAACCCTCGGCTTCGACTGTTGGGACCTTTGGGGGTTTCCCATCGTTCCCCGTAAACATCTGGGGAGGACCCATGTGTAACTCATCCCTCTCTAGGACGGAATACTCCAAACAAGGAATGCCCTCCCCATGGCCAGGACTTTCTTCCTCTATCCCTGGGTCAAGTACATCAGCTGACCTGGCTCTTAATTGGTCCACATGACGATGCCACTCTCGCCCATCAGACAACAACACTGTATATGCTCGAGGCCCCCGGGTACCGCTAACAGTGCCGGCAACCCATCTAGGCGAACCCATGAAGTTTTGGGCAAAAACCAAGTCCCCGGCTCTAAAACATCGAGCAGCTGTAATTTCTCGTTCAGGTTCAGTGTACAAAGGATGAAGTCTGTCTAACACAATTCGCAATTTCCGTCCCATTAAAAGTTCAGAGGGGGCCTTTGATGTTGAAGTGCAAGGGGTGGTGTGTTGAGCCAATAACATCTCATCTACTCTCTCCTGCAGCGTACCTCGGGTGATTTTAGACAGCATCTCTTTAGTGCTGCGCACCATTCTCTCCGCCATGCCGTTGCTGGCCGGATGCCACGGGGCAGTCCTAGCGTGACGAATACCTAACCCCGCGAGGTAGGCCTCAAAACCCCCAGAAACAAATTGTGGACCGTTATCGGAAACGATAACGTCAGGGTACCCGTGAGTTGCAAATAGAGCTGATAGCCCCCTGATAATGTCTCTTGTTGTTGTAGATGACATAATCTTGACCTCTACCCACTTCGAGTACGCATCAACCACTATCAAAAGCATCCTTCCTTCCATCGGACCCGCAAGGTCGATGTGAATCCTGGACCAAGGCATATTGGGATTTTCCCACTGAAGGGGGGCGGCTGCAGGAGGGGCTGTATGATTTTGTTGACAAGGTTGACAACTGGCAACCTTATTTTCCACTGCCTTGTCTAACCCTGGCCACCAGATGTAGCCTCTCGCTAACGCTTTCATCCGGACTATTCCGGGGTGGCCAATGTGTACTAACTCCAACACTCTAGACTGTAAATAAGGGGGAATAACCACCCTTGAACCCCATAACACACATCCCCGTAACACAGACAGTTCCTTTCGGCGGACCCAGTACGGTACAAAAGAAGGCTCACTGCAAGAAGAGGGCCAACCGCGTAAAATCCATGACGTCACCACAGAGAGAACAGGGTCTTTTGCTGATTCGGAAGCAATTGTGGCAGCAGAAACTTTGATAGGGCACGACTCTATGGCTAATACGGTGGAAATGGGAGCAGGGTCTGTAACAGGAATAGATAACGGGCATCGGCTCAACGCATCCGCGTGAGGAATGGTGCGACCTGGTCGGTACATCAGATCATATGAATAGTTAGCTAAAAACAGGGCCCAACGATTTAAACGAGGAGAAAGAATTTCGGGCGTTTGTCTATTTCCCGCCAGTATTCCCAGGAGGGGTTGATGGTCCGTAACTAACTTAAATTTGCGGCCATATAAATAATGATGGAAACGCTTGACTCCCGCCACCAGAGCCAAGGCTTCTTTATCCAATTGCCCATAATTACGTTCAGGGCGGCCTAATGTTCTTGAATAATATGCTATAGGAGCTTCCTTTCCTGAAGGTAGAATGTGACCCAGAACTGCGCCCACCCCATAAGGGGATGCATCACACGTTAATATCAATGGCAAGTGTGAGCTATATTGTACTAAAATATCATGAGATACCAACACCTCTTTAATGGCCGTGAATGCGTTGGCCTCCGCTCTACCCCAATGCCATGGAATCCCTTTAGCCAATAATTTATGCAGTGGTTCTACAATTGAAGCCTTGTGAGGGAGGAACATTGCATAAAAATTCAATAAACCCAAAAAAGATTGTAGTTCGGTTTTGGATCTTGGTTCCGGAGCCTCTGTGATAGCTCTTATTTTAGCAGGGGTAGGATGAATTCCTTTGTTATCTATGAGGAAACCTAAAAACTCAACACTTTGAGAAGCAAAAATACATTTTTCCGATTTAACTCGCAACCCCACGTCTTGGAACTTCTGAAGCACGGCTCTGACTCGCTCTAATAACTCTTGGCGGGATGAGGCGGCTATGATCACATCATCGAAATATGGCAAGGTGCCAGGGATTCCATATAGTAGGCGCTCCATAAGCCCCTGGAATATTCCAGGGGCAGAGCTTATTCCAAATTGTAACCTAGTACAACGGAACGCCCCCCGATGGGTAATGATTGTTTGTATATCAGCTGTCTCAGTGTCCACTGCTAACTGTTGGTATGCACGAGACAGGTCAATTTTCGCGAATACCTTTCCTCCCTCCAATGAATGTAATAGATGGGCAACCATGGGTACAGGGTAGGAATGGTGTGCTAATGCTCGGTTAACCGTGCACTTATAGTCCCCACATAAACGCACAGATCCATCTTGTTTAATTGCTACCACTAAAGGGGTTTCCCATTTGGCTTGGTCAACCGGCTCTAAAATTCCCAGGCTAATCAAACGATCTAATTCTGAATCCACGTTACCCTTAATAGCTAAAGGCACTCGCCGGGGCTTCAGGCGAACTGGAGGAACTAATGGATCGAGGGTCAAAGAAACTGGTGTGCCCAAATATTTCCCTAGAGTACCATCAAAAACTGTAGGAAACTCTTTTGCTAACTGTTGAGACATGGTTAAATCATTAACAACATTTATACCCTCTATAGTGAACCCCAATGCTGAAAACCAATCCAATCCCAGTAAACTTATAAAAGGGCCATTTACAATAACAATGGGTAACCGCCCCTTAAAACCTTTGTACTGCACAGGAAAATGACCTTGTCCCACAGTGGGAATGACGTTGCCTTGATAGTCCTTTAAGAAAACAGTGCACGGGCCCAAACGACTTTTAGACAAGCGGGGAAACAATCGCTTGATAGTGCTCCAAGACATCAACGAGACAGAGGACCCTGTGTCGAGTTCCATAGGACACAAAGATCCACCAATTCGCACGTACACAGAGATTTTCGAAGACTTCGCTGCTTTTCCTTGCTGAGATGACAGCTGCGGAGCTTGGAGAGTGTTGATTGGAGTCGCAATTTGAATGACGTTGCAGGAGTCACGGCGGCCGAACGGTTCCCTCTGCCACGCCCTCTGCTGTTGAAAAAATGGCTCTCTGACAGGAAAAGGCTGCGTGCTGGCATTCCTTCGCATACGACAGACCCTTGCTATATGACCTTGCTTTCCACAACGGCGGCAGTAAGCCTCGCGGAATCCACAGAGTGCTCGGGGGTGATCTCCGCCACAACCCCCACACGAGGAACGCGATGCCCCCAGGGAACGGGGATCTCCCGAAGGTGCTTGCCTTTGCCTGGATGAGGTGGCTAATTTATTAATTTCTTCTTCCTCTTCTTGCCTCAAATTTTTTTCTATTTCTGGTGGTAAAATTGCAGCAGCTGCAGTGCTATGCGTAGTGGCTGTGTCTGCAGGCAGATCCATCTCTGCCAATGACTGTGTAGACATCTCTACAGCCCTAGCCTCTTTTAACGCAGCCGCTAGTGTCACTTCAGACATTGTTAAAAGCCTGCGCCGAAGTCTGGCATCCCTCACCCCATAAATTAAACGATCCAAAAGATAATCATCCAAATCTTGAAACTCACAGGATTTTGCTGCGCGCCGGAGGGCTGCCATGTATTGGTTAATTGTCTCCCCCTCTGCTTGATTTCTGTGATAAAATAAATATCTACGAGCGCTGCGAGACGGTGGGGGGGCATAATGGTTTTGTAGAGTTGTGAGGAATTCCCCCCATGGCACATCATGAATAGATCGAGGGGCAAATAATGACAGGGAAGTCTCTAACATGTCTGTCCCACAAAAACTCAAGAAATAAGCCCTTTTTCTGTCTCCAGAAAGATCTTTGTAATCATTTGAAATCAAGAAGCACTCAAATCGGGCGAGATAAGCTTCCCAAGATTCCCCTTGAGGATTAAACGGAGGAAAAACTATTTGTGTTGACATTCTGATTTACCGGTTCTTTTTTCCTCACGACGGCAGCTAGAAATGTGGATTCTGATCCAACTTTCCTTCGTCGCCAGTGTAGTGAAGGAACTGAGCAGTCACAGCTGGTATAACTCAACTTTATTTAAACACAGAACTGAGGTAACAAAACACAACGACAGGGTTTTATACTTCCCAATTAACCAATCAGAACACAAGACTACTCCCGCCAAAAGTCTCCCCCTGCTGGTAGCCTAGAACATGACACTCCTTTCCCCTAGGGGGGGGAGCATACAAAATCATCCAGGTATGCCGGCCTACGTCTGGTGCGCCCCGAACAACGAGGCATGCTCTGGTGCCCTTTGATTTCTCTAGATAACACTTGTGGGCCCTTTAACTCCACTGTTCCTTCGGCCAAACCCTCGGCTTCGACTGTTGGGACCTTTGGGGGTTTCCCATCGTTCCCCGTAAACATCTGGGGAGGACCCATGTGTAACTCATCCCTCTCTAGGACGGAATACTCCAAACAAGGAATGCCCTCCCCATGGCCAGGACCTTCTTCCTCTATCCCTGGGTCAAGTACATCAGCTGACCTGGCTCTTAATTGGTCCACATGACGATGCCACTCTCGCCCATCAGACAACAACACTGTATATGCTCGAGGCCCCCGGGTACCGCTAACAGTGCCGGCAACCCATCTAGGCGAACCCATGAAGTTTTGGGCAAAAACCAAGTCCCCGGCTCTAAAACATCGAGCAGCTGTAATTTCTCGTTCAGGTTCAGTGTACAAAGGATGAAGTCTGTCTAACACAATTCGCAATTTCCGTCCCATTAAAAGTTCAGAGGGGGCCTTTGATGTTGAAGTGCAAGGGGTGGTGTGTTGAGCCAATAACATCTCATCTACTCTCTCCTGCAGCGTACCTCGGGTGATTTTAGACAGCATCTCTTTAGTGCTGCGCACCATTCTCTCCGCCATGCCGTTGCTGGCCGGATGCCACGGGGCAGTCCTAGCGTGACGAATACCTAACCCCGCGAGGTAGGCCTCAAAACCCCCAGAAACAAATTGTGGACCGTTATCGGAAACGATAACGTCAGGGTACCCGTGAGTTGCAAATAGAGCTGATAGCCCCCTGATAATGTCTCTTGTTGTTGTAGATGACATAATCTTGACCTCTACCCACTTCGAGTACGCATCAACCACTATCAAAAGCATCCTTCCTTCCATCGGACCCGCAAGGTCGATGTGAATCCTGGACCAAGGCATATTGGGATTTTCCCACTGAAGGGGGGCGGCTGCAGGAGGGGCTGTATGATTTTGTTGACAAGGTTGACAACTGGCAACCTTATTTTCCACTGCCTTGTCTAACCCTGGCCACCAGATGTAGCCTCTCGCTAACGCTTTCATCCGGACTATTCCGGGGTGGCCAATGTGTACTAACTCCAACACTCTAGACTGTAAATAAGGGGGAATAACCACCCTTGAACCCCATAACACACATCCCCGTAACACAGACAGTTCCTTTCGGCGGACCCAGTACGGTACAAAAGAAGGCTCACTGCAAGAAGAGGGCCAACCGCGTAAAATCCATGACGTCACCACAGAGAGAACAGGGTCTTTTGCTGATTCGGAAGCAATTGTGGCAGCAGATACTTTGATAGGGCACGACTCTATGGCTAATACGGTGGAAATGGGAGCAGGGTCTGTAACAGGAATAGATAACGGGCATCGGCTCAACGCATCCGCGTGAGGAATGGTGCGACCTGGTCGGTACATCAGATCATATGAATAGTTAGCTAAAAACAGGGCCCAACGATTTAAACGAGGAGAAAGAATTTCGGGCGTTTGTCTATTTCCCGCCAGTATTCCCAGGAGGGGTTGATGGTCCGTAACTAACTTAAATTTGCGGCCATATAAATAATGATGGAAACGCTTGACTCCCGCCACCAGAGCCAAGGCTTCTTTATCCAATTGCCCATAATTACGTTCAGGGCGGCCTAATGTTCTTGAATAATATGCTATAGGAGCTTCCTTTCCTGAAGGTAGAATGTGACCCAGAACTGCGCCCACCCCATAAGGGGATGCATCACACGTTAATATCAATGGCAAGTGTGAGCTATATTGTACTAAAATATCATGAGATACCAACACCTCTTTAATGGCCGTGAATGCGTTGGCCTCCGCTCTACCCCAATGCCATGGAATCCCTTTAGCCAATAATTTATGCAGTGGTTCTACAATTGAAGCCTTGTGAGGGAGGAACATTGCATAAAAATTCAATAAACCCAAAAAAGATTGTAGTTCGGTTTTGGATCTTGGTTCCGGAGCCTCTGTGATAGCTCTTATTTTAGCAGGGGTAGGATGAATTCCTTTGTTATCTATGAGGAAACCTAAAAACTCAACACTTTGAGAAGCAAAAATACATTTTTCCGATTTAACTCGCAACCCCACGTCTTGGAACTTCTGAAGCACGGCTCTGACTCGCTCTAATAACTCTTGGCGGGATGAGGCGGCTATGATCACATCATCGAAATATGGCAAGGTGCCAGGGATTCCATATAGTAGGCGCTCCATAAGCCCCTGGAATATTCCAGGGGCAGAGCTTATTCCAAATTGTAACCTAGTACAACGGAACGCCCCCCGATGGGTAATGATTGTTTGTATATCAGCTGTCTCAGTGTCCACTGCTAACTGTTGGTATGCACGAGACAGGTCAATTTTCGCGAATACCTTTCCTCCCTCCAATGAATGTAATAGATGGGCAACCATGGGTACAGGGTAGGAATGGTGTGCTAATGCTCGGTTAACCGTGCACTTATAGTCCCCACATAAACGCACAGATCCATCTTGTTTAATTGCTACCACTAAAGGGGTTTCCCATTTGGCTTGGTCAACCGGCTCTAAAATTCCCAGGCTAATCAAACGATCTAATTCTGAATCCACGTTACCCTTAATAGCTAAAGGCACTCGCCGGGGCTTCAGGCGAACTGGAGGAACTAATGGATCGAGGGTCAAAGAAACTGGTGTGCCCAAATATTTCCCTAGAGTACCATCAAAAACTGTAGGAAACTCTTTTGCTAACTGTTGAGACATGGTTAAATCATTAACAACATTTATACCCTCTATAGTGAACCCCAATGCTGAAAACCAATCCAATCCCAGTAAACTTATAAAAGGGCCATTTACAATAACAATGGGTAACCGCCCCTTAAAACCTTTGTACTGCACAGGAAAATGACCTTGTCCCACAGTGGGAATGACGTTGCCTTGATAGTCCTTTAAGAAAACAGTGCACGGGCCCAAACGACTTTTAGACAAGCGGGGAAACAATCGCTTGATAGTGCTCCAAGACATCAACGAGACAGAGGACCCTGTGTCGAGTTCCATAGGACACAAAGATCCACCAATTCGCACGTACACAGAGATTTTCGAAGACTTCGCTGCTTTTCCTTGCTGAGATGACAGCTGCGGAGCTTGGAGAGTGTTGATTGGAGTCGCAATTTGAATGACGTTGCAGGAGTCACGGCGGCCGAACGGTTCCCTCTGCCACGCCCTCTGCTGTTGAAAAAATGGCTCTCTGACAGGAAAAGGCTGCGTGCTGGCATTCCTTCGCATACGACAGACCCTTGCTATATGACCTTGCTTTCCACAACGGCGGCAGTAAGCCTCGCGGAATCCACAGAGTGCTCGGGGGTGATCTCCGCCACAACCCCCACACGAGGAACGCGATGCCCCCAGGGAACGGGGATCTCCCGAAGGTGCTTGCCTTTGCCTGGATGAGGTGGCTAATTTATTAATTTCTTCTTCCTCTTCTTGCCTCAAATTTTTTTCTATTTCTGGTGGTAAAATTGCAGCAGCTGCAGTGCTATGCGTAGTGGCTGTGTCTGCAGGCAGATCCATCTCTGCCAATGACTGTGTAGACATCTCTACAGCCCTAGCCTCTTTTAACGCAGCCGCTAGTGTCACTTCAGACATTGTTAAAAGCCTGCGCCGAAGTCTGGCATCCCTCACCCCATAAATTAAACGATCCAAAAGATAATCATCCAAATCTTGAAACTCACAGGATTTTGCTGCGCGCCGGAGGGCTGCCATGTATTGGTTAATTGTCTCCCCCTCTGCTTGATTTCTGTGATAAAATAAATATCTACGAGCGCTGCGAGACGGTGGGGGGGCATAATGGTTTTGTAGAGTTGTGAGGAATTCCCCCCATGGCACATCATGAATAGATCGAGGGGCAAATAATGACAGGGAAGTCTCTAACATGTCTGTCCCACAAAAACTCAAGAAATAAGCCCTTTTTCTGTCTCCAGAAAGATCTTTGTAATCATTTGAAATCAAGAAGCACTCAAATCGGGCGAGATAAGCTTCCCAAGATTCCCCTTGAGGATTAAACGGAGGAAAAACTATTTGTGTTGACATTCTGATTTACCGGTTCTTTTTTCCTCACGACGGCAGCTAGAAATGTGGATTCTGATCCAACTTTCCTTCGTCGCCAGTGTAGTGAAGGAACTGAGCAGTCACAGCTGGTATAACTCAACTTTATTTAAACACAGAACTGAGGTAACAAAACACAACGACAGGGTTTTATACTTCCCAATTAACCAATCAGAACACAAGACTACTCCCGCCAAAAGTCTCCCCCTGCTGGTAGCCTAGAACATGACAGGATTTTAAAGTTATCCTGTATATTTTTAAAGTATTATCAATTTTAATAGGTTAATGGGAGGCGCGAGCCTTGAAACAAGTTAAAGCCTATGATGCCTATTAATACTAACGATGTTTTAATAATAAAGGATAATCGCTCTTCACACAAAAATATCATCCCGCCTGGGGATGATATGATATAGCAGTCTTCCCATATTTGAGGGGTTGCTACAGAGAAGAAGGGTTTGACATTTTCCAAAGCATCTGAGGCCCGGACAAGAAGTAATGGATGGAAACTTATCAAAGAGAGATCCAATCTAGAACTAAGGAGAAATGTCCTATCAGTGAGAATAATGAATCAGTGGAACTCCAGAAGTTGTGAGTACTCCATCATTGAAGGGCTTTAAAGAAGAGACTGGGCATCCATTTGCCTGGAAGAGTTTAAATTCTCCTGCTAGGGCAAGATTTTGCAGCAGAAGACCTCTAAGGTTTATTTATTTTATTTATGCCCCGTTGCATCATTTGATGGACCCGAAAAACAGCCTGAACATCTTTTGTGCAAACCTGGTTGCCACGGCGATTGAGACCGGAGTTTGTTGTTGAGCAAAGCAGCCATAAAGCATCACGTGACAGCATTAGCGGTGACAATCCTGAGAAGTCTCCATTGTCATTGAGTGAGGACCTGACATGATCCGCTGCTTGTGTGATGTCCTGTCGAGTTCCAACAAAGTCAGTGGGGAAGCCAACTGGAAGTCCATGGCAAGTGGCTCAGGAGTCACCTGTTGTTTGCGTTATGACACGGATGGGTGTTATGCAGAAGTGGGTTGCTAAAGTGGAACGGTGACGTGTGCTCGCTTCCTGTGGCTCTGAGTGCTAGTGGAGTCCAGTGCAATTATGCTATTGTATCTGCACGTCTGCGCGCAATTTCACTCCCTGCCCAGGTGCAGTAGCAGAATTACTCTGGACTCCGCTAGCACTGAGAGCCACGGGGGCAAGCACACGTCACCAGTCCATCTTAGCAGCCCACCTCTGGTGCTGTGGTATGGGTGGCTGCTGTGGTGGAATTGGGGGGGGGGCTGTGGCATGGTGTGACTTGGGGTGGGCACTCAGATGTGGGGGCTACTCAAAATAAACATAGCAGCAGTTGGCTTCCCCATTTATTTTATTTATTTATTTATTCAATTTTTATGCCGCCCTTCTCCTTAGACTCAGGGCGGCTTACAACATGTTAGCAATAGCACTTTTTAACAGAGCCAGCCTATTGCCCCCACAATCCGGGTCCTCATTTTACCCACCTCGGAAGGACGGAAGGCTGAGTCAACCTTGAGCCGGTGATAAGATTTGAACTGCTGACCTACAGTCAGCTTCAGTGGCCTGCAGTACAGCACTCTACCTGCTGCGCCACCCCGGCTCCCTTCCAGCTCAATGATTCTCTGAATTTCTGCTGCTTTCCCCTCTTTCTTCTGAAAGCAAAATCTGGGTGTGATTAAGTCCCCCCCCACTAAGGCCTTCACCTATTTCACTGGCAGTGTTGATGTGTAAGGAAAACTAGGGCAACCTAGAAACAGCTAATTGCTTCATGTACCCCAGCGACCGGTTAGGGTCCACAGAGTCGGCCTTCTCCAGGTCCCGTCAGCTAAGCAATTCCAGCAGGCAGGCCTTAAGGGAAGAGCCTTCTCTGTGGTAGCCCCGGCCCTCTGGAACCAACTCCCCTTGGAGATTCGTACTGCCCCCACTCTCCCAGCCTTTCAGAAGAGCTTAAAAACACATCTATGCTGGCAGGCATGGGGCTGTTGAGCCTGATCCTCTTTCTCCAGCCCCTATTATTGATTGGTCGAATGGAAGTGTGATTAGGATTCCTATGGAATGAATAGAAAGATGGACAAATTTAATTTAATTGATTGATTGATTGATTGATTGGACTTATATGCCGCCCCTCTCCATGGATTCGGGGCGGCTCACGACAAACAAAAAGATACAATATAAAACATTTCTAAGCCAATTAATAGAATAATTACTTTAAAAATTATCTTAAAACTAGTCATTTAAAAATGAACAATCACATCCATACTGTCACATGAAATACATTTACTGGGTAGAGGCTAGTGACCCCAACCCTGCCGACATAGGTGAGTTTCCAAGTCCTTACGAAAGGTAATTGTTTTAAAGTTTTACAGGATATAGGTCCTATTTTAGTAAATTTCAATTTCTATTGCTGTTGTATAATTATTATGTTGTAAGCTGCCCTGAGTCTCAGGAGGAAGGTTTAGAAATCAAATCAATAAATAAATAAATTGAGGCCCAGCGTCTTCTCTCATTTCCAGTCTTTTCCTCGGGCACCAATATTTGGGATGGGTAAGTGCATAATCCTTCTAGCTGCAAGCTGAAGGGATTTGACCCAGATAAGGGTGAACCGTGTCAGCAAGAAGGAGCCAGAGTTTAGCAACCGTTGCTAAACAGTTCCTGTGCAAACAAGAAAAGTGGCATCGTGTTGTCCTGGCCTTGGACTGCAGCAACCACAGAACCTCCTTTCCAGGGATAAAGAAGACGTTTAGTTTAGTTTAGTTTAGTTTAGTTTAGTTTAGTTTAGTTTTGCTTTGCTTTGCTTTGCTTTGCTTTGCTTTGCTTTGCTTTGCTTTGCTTTGCTTTGCTTTGCTTTGCTTTGCTTTGCTTTGCTTTGCTTTGCTTTGCTTTGCTTTGCTTTGCTTTGCTTTGCTTTGCTTTGCTTTGCTTTGCTTTGCTTTGCTTTATTTATTTATTTATTATTTATTATTTATTCATTCATTCATTCAATTTTTATGCCGTCCTTCTCCTTAGACTCAGGGCGGCTTACAACATGTTAGCAATAGCACTTCTTAACAGAGCCAGCCTATGGCCCCCACAATCCGGGTCCTCATTTTACCCACCTCGGAAGGATGGAAGGCTGAGTCAACCTTGAGCCAGTGATGAGATTTGAACCGCTGACCTTCAGATCTAGAGTCAGCTTCAATAGCCTGCATTATAGCACTCTACCTGCTGCGCCACCCCGGCTCTTTGAGAGGGAAAGGGTAGAGTCAGTAAAAAGAATCGGACATAGGTAGCTCAGGGTTGAACTGTGGAGTCTTAGGAGCTCCCTGTGGTAGGAGCAGTAATGGGCAGCCAAAAGTTTTACTGCCACACTGTGGGTGTGGTTTGTTTTGTGGGTGTGGCTTAATGGTGATGTGACTGGGTAGGAGTGGCTTGCCGGCCATGTGACCAGGTGGGAGTGGCTTGGATGATAATCATCATTCAAGTGAACTGTTAAGTCCTCAACTTACAAACTTACCAGTGTCACCTACTGGGGTGACAGTTTGCTTTGTGTTTCCCGTGCTCTCCTTCCTGGGTTGCCCCCCCACCTCAGGCTGGGTTGCTAGGTGAATGGGTGCTGCCAGAAGCATAAATGCTGCCACCACTGCAGGCAGGAGTGGGCTGTGTGAAGCTGGAAGAGAGCTGGGCAGGAGTCAGGCAGGAGAGAGGGAAGCTCGTCCGAGGCCAGGAAGGAGGAAAGAGGAATAAAGCAAGGCGCGCAGCAGCAGCAGCAGCAGCAGGGGGAAAAAGGAGAGCTGAGCCAAGGCCAGTAATCCAGGAAGCGGCAGCTGCCAATCAGCTGGAGCTGCACAAACATCTTCATTTCCACCAGTGGAACTGTGTTCCACCCCGTCCTGCCTGCTGCCCACCCCTGGGTAGGAACTACAACCAAACTTGGAGGGCTGCAAGGATTCCACCAAGAGAAGTTATGCTGAATCTGCTGTTGTGGCTTGCCAGTAGCCAGCAGAGCTGGGAGCAGATTCGGACAGTGAGGAGGTTGGGGAGGAACATGGGCCAGTCCTAGAGTCTGGGGAAGGCTCTGATGAATGCTCTGCATCAGAGGCAGAGATGGGGCCAGGGCAGTCTAACAGTTATCAGCTGCCTTTGGAGTCAGACATCAGTGAGGCAGATGAACAGCTGGAGCCTGTTCCCAGTGTGCCATGCGCAGAATTTATTTATTTTATTTTAACAAGTACACATTGGTAGTATACAAAGATATAACACTGTTTATATACATGAGATGGATACTAATAAAAGGGAAACTTTAGGACAGGGATGGTAGGCACGTAGTGCACTTATGCACGCCCCTTAATGACTTCTAAGGAATTGGGTGAGGTCAACAGTGGATAGTCTAAGGGTAAAGTTTTGGGGGTTTGGTGATGAAACTAGAGTCAGATTGTGAGTTCCATGCATTAACTATTCAGTTGCTAAAGTCGTATTTTCTACAATAGAGTTTGGAGCCATTAACTTTGAGTTTGTATCTGTTGTGTGTTGCTGGTGTATTGTTGTGGTTGAAGCTGAAGTAGTGTAAGAGGGATGATGTAGCAGATGATTTTATGGGTTATACTTAGGCTGTGGATGTTTTCTAATGTACTTATGTCCGAAATGCGGTGTGGGTTCCGGACAGATGAGCTGCCAGATGAAGGGAACAACTAAGGAACCAGGGTCAACTTAGGAGTAAGGCTAGCTTTTAAAGGGTCTAAGATGGGTTACTAGAGAAATCAGAGGGATTATTTTGCCAGGAGGGACAAATGAAACCTTAACAAGAGGTAGAATTTCAATTGTCCAAAAACAGGTCTAAGGCATGTCTTCATACCTTGCTTACAAGTTTCTCCAAATCAACCACTGTGGTTTGTGTGCCTATAGGTCATGTGTTTGTGAGGGGGAGGATTAATTCAATAAAAAAGGAAGAAGGAAGCTACCAAAATGACACAAGAGTAGACTTGGAGGAAAGTTGTAGGCAACAGGGAAATGATGCAAAGATATGTAACTGGAAACAGCACTTACAATACTTCCACACCTCCAACCAGCAGGCTCACAAAGGCAACAGTGGTGAAATAAAAATAAAAACTGAAATAATAAAATGAAACTGAAGCATCTTTAGAATAGACAAAAGTCTGTTTTAGGAAGGAAGGAATATTCTTCAAAATTGCCCAGCATATTTCTCCCTCAACAACATTTTTCCCCTGATCAATTCCTTTCCCCCCAGAACTCACCTTTAAGAACTGGTGTCAGTATTGCTGGCTTGATGGATAGTTGATTTTTAATTATTCCTATATTTTTAGCACTTTAGAACTGTGCACTTTACCAACTTTAATTAATAGCTAAGCTCTGATTTTATATTATTAACTATTAATCTATGAACTTTTTATTCCTATTTTATATTGTGATATATATTATTAGTATTTTAATTATTACTAATTTAATTCATTTTAATATCACTAGGGGGTTTTGTAATTAATGGATGATTGGGGTAAATATGGGACGAATGACTGGTATGAATGCAATGGTTGGGGCGGGTGGGATTATGGTATGAATGTGATAAATGGAAGCAGTATGAATGATAGACTTTGCCCACCTGACGCCGGAGAGGCGGGAGGGGAGGGGGCACTAATCTCTGGGGAGACAGAGGGTCAGAATATTCCTGTGTTGCTGGGGAGAGGCAGATATGGCGGGGGCCGCGGAGTTAGCCGTTCCAGGGGAACGAGGGACCGTTGCTTAATAACGATCCCTTGTTCTGGCTCCGTGAGCCCAATCTTGGGTACTGGTGATGAGTGTAACTCTGGCCCTGGGCTCAGGTTGCTGCTGCTTAATGCCAGGTCGGTGGTAAATAAAGCTCTCCTCATCCGGGATCTGATCCTGGATGAGGAGGCCGACCTGGCATGTATTACTGAAACCTGGCTGGGCCCAGAGGGAGGTGTTCCTCTCTCTGAAATCTGCCCAGCTGGGTTTCAGATATGGCATCAACCTCGACCCCAGGGAAGGGGGGGAGGAGTGGCTATTATAGCCAGGGAGAGCCTTTGCCTACGTGGACTCATTGCTCCGGAAATTGCGGGTTGCGAGTCACTCTTGATGAAGTTGGACTTAGGGGTTCAGGTGGGCTTATTTCTCATGTACCTGCCTCCCAGCTGCGTGTCAAAAGCCCTGCCTGTGCTACTCGAGGAGGTAGCCGGGTTGGCGGTGGAGTTCCCAAGACTTATTGTCTTGGGGGACTTCAACCTGCCGTCACTCGGCGAAACCTCTGGGCTGGCACAGGAGTTCATGGCCACCATGACAGCCATGGACCTGACTCAAGTAGTACAGGGTCCGACTCATGAAGGGGGGCACGCACCCGACATGGTATTCCTTTCCGAGCAATTGAGTAATGGTCTGAGACTAAGGGGCTTAGAAGCAGTGCCTTTGTCATGGTCAGACCATTTTCTACTACGGCTTGACTTCCTGGCTCCAATCCTTCCCCGCAGGGAGGCGGAACCAATTAAGATGTTCCGCCCCAGACGCCTGATGGACCCAGAGGGCTTTCAGACGGCGCTTGGGGTTATTCCAGAGGCACTTGTCCACAGTTCGGCAGAGTCTCTTGCGAAAGCCTGGAACGAGGCTGCAGCAGAGGCTCTTGACCAGATTGCGCCTTTGCGACCTCTCCGTGGCGCTAGACCCCGTAGAGCTCCATGGTTCAACGAGGAGCTCCGGGAGTTGAAACGCCAGAAGAGACGTCTAGAGAAGCGATGGAGGAAGAGTAGGTCTGAATCTGATCGAACACTTGTAAGAGCTTTTATTAAGACTTACAAAGTGGCGCTCAAGGCGGCAAGATGCGCGTACCATGCCGCCTTGATTGCATCAGCGGAATCCCGCCCGGCCGCTCTGTTTAGGGTGACCCGCTCCCTTCTTAATCAGGGGGGAGTTGGGGAGCCCTTGCAGAGTAGTGCCGAGGACTTTAACACGTTTTTCGCTGATAAAGTCGCTCGGATTCGGGCCGACCTCGACTCCAATTGTAAAACAGAGTCGACTGACAACGAGTCAGTCGAGGTGACTGGGGCACGTACTTGTCCACCTGTCTGGGAAGAGTTTGATCTGGTGACACCTGATGAAGTGGACAAGGCCATTGGAGCTGTGAGTTCCGCCACCTGTTTACTGGATCCGTGTCCCTCCTGGTTGGTTTCGGCCAGCAGGGAGGTGACACGGAGCTGGGCCCAGGAGATTACCAACGCTTCCTTGGGGAGGGGAGTTTTTCCATCACTCTATAAAGAAGCGCTTGTGCGCCCCCTCCTCAAGAAGCCCTCCCTGGACCCAGCCGTACTTAACAACTATCGTCCAGTCTCCAACCTTCCCTTTATGGGGAAGGTTGTCGAGAAGGTGGTGGCACTCCAGCTCCAGCGGTCCTTGGAAGAAGCCGATTATCTAGGTCCCCAGCAGTCGGGTTTCAGGGCCGGTTACAGCACGGAAACCGCTTTGGTCGCGTTGATGGATGATCTCTGGCGGGCCCGGGACAGGGGTTTATCCTCTGTCCTGGTGCTCCTTGACCTCTCAGCGGCTTTCGATACCATCGACCATGGTATCCTTCTGCACCGGCTGGAGGGGTTGGGAGTGGGAGGCACTGTCCTTCAGTGGTTCTCCTCCTACCTCTCTGGCCGGTCGCAGTCGGTGTTAGTGGGGGGCCAGAGGTCGACTCCTAGGTTTCTCCCTTGTGGGGTGCCTCAGGGGTCGGTCCTCTCCCCCCTGCTATTCAACATCTACATGAAACCGCTGGGCGAGATCATCCAAGGACATGGGGTGAGGTATCATCAATATGCGGATGATACCCAGCTTTACATCTCCACCCCATGCCCAGTCAACGAAGCGGTGGAAGTGATGTGCCGGTGCCTGGAGGCTGTTGGGGCCTGGATGGGTGTCAACAGACTCAAGCTCAACCCGGATAAGACGGAGTGGCTGTGGGTTCTGCCTCCCAAGGACAATCCCATCTGTCCGTCCATCACCCTGGGGGGGGAATTATTGACCCCCTCAGAGAGGGTCCGCAACTTGGGCGTCCTCCTCGATCCACAGCTCACATTAGAACAACATCTTTCAGCTGTGGCGAGGGGGGCGTTTGCCCAGGTTCGCCTGGTGCACCAGTTGCGGCCCTATCTGGACCGGGACTCATTGCTCACAGTCACTCATGCCCTCATCACCTCGAGGTTCGACTACTGTAATGCTCTCTACATGGGGCTACCTTTGAAAAGTGTTCGGAAACTTCAGATCGTGCAAAATGCAGCTGCGAGAGCAGTCATGGGCCTACCTAGGTATGCCCATGTTTCACCATCACTCCGCAGTCTGCATTGGTTGCCGATCAATTTCCGGTCACAATTCAAAGTGTTGGTTATGACCTTTAAAGCCCTTCATGGCATCGGACCAGAATATCTCCGAGACCGCCTCCTGCCGCACGAATCCCAGCGACCGATTAGGTCCCACAGAGTGGGCCTTCTCCGGGTCCCGTCAACTAAACAATGTCGGTTGGCGGGCCCCAGGGGAAGAGCCTTCTCTGTGGCGGCCCCGGCCCTCTGGAACCAACTCCCCCCGGAGATTAGAACTGCCCCTACTCTTCCTGCCTTCCGTAAACTCCTTAAAACCCACCTTTGCCGTCAGGCATGGGGGAACTGAAACATCTCCCCCTGGGCACGTTTAATTTATGCATGGTATGTCTGTGTGTGTGACTGTTAGCATATGGGGTTTTTTAAATATTTAAATATTTTAAATTTGTCTGATTGCTTATGATTTGTTTTTACATGTTGTGAGCCGCCCCGAGTCTTCGGAGAGGGGCGGCATACAAATCTAAGTAATAAATAAATAAATAAATAAATCTCATAATATTAAAATTTTTGCTCTCTAGGTGGGCCTATCTACATCTTGGCAAGATTGTTCCAACCCAGTCTTGTATGCTGAGGTCCAAATCTCAACTTGCTAGTCAATATAGGTTTCTCTGATAAGGAAAATAAAGCATCTGGACAGCTCTCTGCGACAGCAAAATTCCCGATCAAAAGAAAATGTCTTTTCCTGAATAGGACTCAAAAGACACCTATAATCGTATAAGGCTGTTAATAATATCACTTACACCAGTCTACATCATTGGCAATCATTTCTTTTTTTTCCTCTTTTTTGTGCACATCTCCTTCCTTCCATCCTTTCCTTTCCTTCCCTCCCCCTTCCTTCCTTCCTTCCTTTCTTCCTTCCATAGGAGAGAGAATGTCAGAGACAAGCGGAGGAGTAAAGTAAGGCATCAATTTAGAATCTCTACATTGTCACAAGAGAACAAAGTCCAACCCATCTTGAATGCTGTCGAACCTTATCTAGTTTCACCCAGGTATAACTTGTCAGACTGAGATGATTTCTGTGCATAGATTTGAGCAATAAAATAACTAACTGAACTCTGTACATATGGGTCTAATTGTTCATACCTGACACCTACCCTCCCTCCCTTCCTTCTTCTTTCCTCCTTTTTACCTTTCTTTCTTTCTTTCTTTCTTTCTTTCTCGTTATAAATCTTGATATACAGTATTGCATTACAGTATTTCAATACAGCATGGAGATATTTACACAATATTAATGCAAGACATTGACATTCTGTTCTTTAGATCAGTGTTTCCCAACCTTGGCAACTTGAAGATATCTGGACTTCAACTCCCAGACTTCCCCAGCCAGCATTCGCTGGCTGGGGAATTCTGGGAGTTGAAGTCCAAATATCTTCAAGTTGCCAAGGTTGGGAAACACTGCTTTAGATAACTTAGAGGGCTGAAAATGAAGAGGTGTATTCAATCAATGCAGTATTGATTACAATATAAGATGTCAATAAGCATTAAATTGTTTAACTTTTTCAATCGGAGTTGAGTATGCCATTAAAAAAACAAACTACTGCTGAGAATTCCAAGTATTTGTTGTATGACAAAGGGTTTTCTTCACAAGTTCCCTGGGTAAGAATACTGAAAAGAGAGAGGTCCTGTTTTACAACTTTGGAAGTCTATGTAAGAACAAGGCAAGCTGCCAAACTGCCACAGCCACCCTGTTAGGCAATAATGATGTTAATGGAAACCATCATGGACTAAAGTAGGCGGAATATGACGGCTTCATCCTCCTCTCTCGCTTTCGTTTCATTTTCAGCTCTCCTCTGGAAATCTTCAACTTACAGTAATGGTTTGCTTGGAACAGTTCCATGATTAAAGGGGAAAAGGGTTGGTGTCTTTGATCATAGCTCTTATGGCAGCATCTGCCTGAGAAATCTAAGTAAAATTGGAAAGTGCACAAAAGTGTGAATTGATGGATTGAGTGGATTTGAGGAAGGAAGCCATTAGTCTTTGTATGTGATGTCCAAATTTGGTTGCTTTCTTCTTGGTATGTTTATATAACTTGGTGTTTTTCACCCCGGGCAACTTTAAGATGTGTAGACTTCAACTTCCAGAAGACCCCAGCCTGCGCGCTCCATGAACAATTCATTAACAATATCAATGAGGTCTGGGATTCATTTTGCATTGTTAGTTTGTGAACCTTCTGGAGAGTTCTTTAATGACTCCTCATGCATAGACAATCTCAGTTTTCCTGAATAGCAATGTCAAGTTACCTGTGTCAAGGTTCCAGGTAACAGCCGAATTAAATCAGAGTCCAAGTCAAAGTATTCCTCAAGTTCCAACTTATTTCCGGAGCCATCCTGGCACCCACACTGGGAAACCTGGATCGGAGTTTCCCAGCCAGTTGAAAGTTCACATCTCTTGTCCCCCACCCACAACCTTATCACATTGCCCACTCAGATTGTGCCAACGTGGCATGTCCTCCTCCGTTTCCACTCAGGTGGGCGGGCATAGGATGTCCTTGAACCCCTCGAAAGAATGCTTTGTGCCTGCATCTGTTCCGTCATGGAAATCACCCCTCCCAGTTCCCATAAACAACAGGCTTTCTATAGATAGTGTGGCAGGCTGTTGATTTATCACCAACTTCTGCACTGGCTTGACAACCTGTCAATGAATACTTCAACTTCAACCACAACAATACATGAGCACATAATAGATACAAACTCAAGGTAAACCACTCTAAACTCAATTGCAGAAAGTACGAGTTCAGCAACAGAGTGCTCAATGCCTGGAATGTATTACCGGACTCCGTGGGTTCTTCCCCAAACCCTCAAAACTTTAATCTTAGACTGTCTACTATCAACCTCACCCCATTCCTAAGAGGTCTGTAAGGGACGTGCATAAGTTCTAATATTCCTTTTATTCGTATCCACTTCATGTATTCATAATCATTTTTATACTTAGATCTGTTATCAAATAAATGCTTGATTAACTTAAGAAATTTTATAAGCTATGAGGATATATTGACAGAAAAAGGAAAACTGAAAACAAAACAAGAGATAGAGAAGCAGAGAATTAAGACAGACTGGTTCACACAATTGCAAATACAATTAAGATATGAAAAAGATGGAAAAAAAGATGGATTTATGATGGGAACTTCAGAATTATATGAGATATTGACAGGGAGTGATGAAAAATGATTAAGAAATTATATAATTATTTGTTACAATTAGAGAGTTATTTGTTGAATTAGAGAAAGAAGTGGTAAAAGAAACAATGATAATTTGGATGAAGAATTTTGGATATACGATAGAATTAAATAAATTGCAACAAATGTGGGGGGGAAATTATAATCTAATCATGGCAACAGCATATAAAGAAAATATGTATAAAATGTTTTATAGATGGCATATGTCACCAAACAAATTATCAAAAATGTTTAAATCAGTAAAATGTTGAAAATGTCAGCAAATACCAATACCATATGTGATGGACTTGTACAGAAGCAAGAAAATTTTGGATTAAAATACAAACATGGTTAGGAAAAATGGTGGAAGTAAAGACTTTTAAAAACCAGAAATCTTAGTTTTTTTAGGAATTTTACCAGAAAAATACAAAAAAGAAGATATATATATTTAATAATACATATAGTAACAGCAGCTAGGATTGTATTTGCACAAAATTGGAAAGTTAAGTATTATCCCTGGAGATGAGCAGATAATAAAGAAAATTTTGGACTGTGCTGAAATGAACAGATTAATACTAAGATTAAAAGTTAAAGAGGAAAGTTTTATAGAAGGTTAGAAAATGAATATAAATTTTAAAAAATGAATATAAGTGAATGATGTAACCCAGATGTAACACTTGAAGGAGATGAGGGGATAGGGAAGGGGGTAGAAAGAAAATCTTAAATTTGAAGTGCATTAATAGACTAATAATCTAAGAAATAGATTAAAGGAATATGTATGGAATAAAATATGAAAAAATGTAAGACTGTGTAAAAGAATTGAAGAATGGAGAAAGTACAGCAAAGAAAGGAGGAAGGGAGGAGGGGAGTAAGAAGAAAGAAGGAAGAAGAAAAGAAGAGAAGAGGGGAGAAGAGAGTGAGGAGAGAAGGCAGGAGGGGATGTAAGGAAGAGGAGGAGAGAGGGAGAGGAAGTATCGTAAATTTCGAAAGAGAAAGAGGAAGGGAAGAAGAAAGAAGGAAAGTCTCTATGAGACAGGAAAGGAGGATGGTTAAACGCAACCTTGAGATAATCAACAAGAAATAAGATAAATATCTAATATATATGTAAAGCTTTTGTAAAAGAATGAAATGAAAAATGAGATGGTAAATATGTGAAAATGTTTGTAGGGAGTAATTTTTTTAAAAAAAACCCTTTTCAAATAAAAGGCATGTTTCTAAATATGCAGATGGAGTAACTTGTGTGTAAACGAGTCTGTGAAATTACCACTTCTGCAAGTCTCCGGACAAGATTTCCCAAGGCAACGGCATATGTCTTGTCAAGCAAAAAGGTGTGTTTTGTGATGGTGTAACACACTTGTGCAATTGCAGCACTTAGTACTGTACTTTTTAAAAAAATGGCTCCCTCCGTTGGCAACAAAGGCTGAGTGCAAGGGATGGAAAAATAACTGGAAGGGTAGGTGTGAGTGTAGGTGTGCATTTTGCAATTTAAAAAACAGCCATTAAAAACCAAGCAACATTTAGAAAAACCAGTTCTCTAATTTAAGAACCTAAAATATTTAAGTGAAAGTCCTATAAGATTGCAAAGTGTCCATACCCCTCTCATGAGCATAAACAAGACCAACTTTAAAAACAAACTACACATTTTAATTATTTAAAAATTTAAAAATCGTTCCATTGGTTTAATTTTGCAAGGTATAATAACTTGCTGTGCACTAAACCACAAATCAAACTAAAATCTATTTCAGCCCCCTATAAAGCCCAAGCTGCCAGAATTACACACAAAATTACACACACAAACTTCTGGGTTATACAGGTAGTCCTCAATTTACCAGAGTTTATTTAGTGACTGTTCAAAGCTACAACAGCACAGAGAAAAAGTGATTTACGATCACATGATCAAAATTCAGATCCTTGGCGATTGAATCACATTCATGATGGGGTCATGTGATCCTCGTTGGTAACCAGCAAAGACAATGGAGAAGCCAGCTTCACTTAACAATGACAATAATTCATTTAACAAATGTGGCACGAAAGGTCATAAAAACAAAAACAAATATAGATAAATGGAACCTTAATTTCAAATCAGAGATAAAACCTGAGGAATGGCAACTATTGTGGAGTAGGAATAGTAGGAACTATAAATTGACTCTAGCGACATCTTATAAGGAAAATTGGATCAAAACATTCTACAGATGGCATATCACTCCCGCTAACCTAGTAAAAATAGATAAAAAGCTATCGCCCAATTGTTGGAATGTAAAAAAGAATATGGATCGTATTACCACTTATGGTGGGAATGTGAAAAATTGCAAATTTACTGGAAAAGAATAGGAGATTGGCTTGATGAAATTTTTGATATTAAATTAGACAAAACCCCAGAATGTTTTCTTTTAGGAATTTTATGGCAACACCTTTTTAAAAATCATATATATTTGATAATTCATATCACAATCACAGCCAGAATAGCCTTCACCCAAATGTGGAAAAGTGAAGAAATACCATAGGAAGAGCTAATATTGGAGAAAATTAGGCACTGTGCTGAAATGGTTAAATTAACATTAGAACTAAGAAATAACGATGAATCTCAATTTTACATTTGCTGGGATCTTTTCTATCATTGGCTTGAAAACAGAACAAACTTGTCAAACTAACCATAATTTCTTAACCATGTAAAAGAAACTTACCTGGTGAAAAAGTCTATTGTATAAAGGAGATGAAGTTATGTGTAATGATTAAGAATATTATAACGTTCTTTTTTTATTCTTGGTTAATTTAACTATCTTTTATAATGAGTAATTTATACCATTGAGTCATTTATAATTGGCTATAGAGAATATATATACTGTAGTTTCATATTATTATACAGATCTGTTGCTCATCCGCCCGCTTCCCATTATGTTTTTATGCATTTGTATTGGTTTTTGTATTGTTATTGTGTACTTATATATGTAAATTTTTTTTAAAAAAAAAGGTACATTATAGATTACAGACTAATTGAGTTGGAAGATGCCTTGTAGGTGATCTAATCCAGTGTTTCCCAACCTTGGCAACTTGAAGATATTTGGACTTCAACTCCCAGAATTCCCCAGCCAGTGAATGCTGGCTGAAGAATTCTGGGAGTTGAAGTCCAAATATCTTCAAGCTGCCAAGGTTGGGAAACACAGTTCTAATCTAACCTCCCACTTAAGCAGGAGATCCCGCACCATTTCTGACAAATGTCAGTCCAATCTCTTCTTGAAAGTCTCAAGTGATGAAGCTCCCACAGCTTCTGAAGGCAACTTCTGTTCCATTAATTGATTTTTCTCACTGTCAGAAAGTTCCTCCTTATTTCCAGGTTGAATCCCTCCTTGGTCAGTTTCCGTCCATTATTCCTTTTCTGGCCTTCTGGTGCTTTGGAAAATAGCTTGACCTCCTCCTCTCTGTTGCAGCCCTTCAAGTATTGGAAGACTGCTATCATGTCTCCCCTGGTCCTTCTCTTCACTAGACCAGCCATGCCCAATTTCTGCAACCATTTATTATGCGTTTTAGCCTTCAGACCCTTAAACATCTTGGTTGCTCTTCTCTGGACAAAATCTCAACATCGTTTTTATAGTGTGTTGAATAAAACTGGATGCAGTATTCTAGGTGTGATCTTACTAAGGCTTTATAGAGTGGTATTAGTACCTTAGATAGGACCAGAAGTCATGGATCCTCAAGCCTTGATGGCACAGTGGTTAGAGTGCAGTTACCGCAAGCTATTTCTGCTGACTGCTGGCTGTAGTTCATCAGTTCAAATCTTACCAGGCTCGAGGTTAACTCATCCTTCCATCCTTCCAAGGTGGGTAAAATGAGGACCCAAATTTTGGGGACCATATGCTGATTCTGTAAACCGCTTAGAGAGGCTGGAAAGCACTGTGAAGCGGTATATAAGTGCTATTGCTATCTCTTAACCTGATGCCTTCACCAAGTTGGCCCTCTAAATAATCTTTGATGTTCCAGAAAGTCATACATACTGCTCTGAAACCCATTGAATTTGATATGAAAAAAAATTATCTTGGTACTCATCATTTGTTTAGTATTCAACACATAAGCTAGAATTTTTCAGTGTTGGCTTCCTTGTGACTCACTACATTATTCCTTAAGGGAAATTTTTGTTCGTACTCATCGTTTTTGGTACCCAATGTACCTCAATGTACTGAGAACCAATTAATGATGAGTACTAAGGAACCATGTATTATGAAAAAGGTTATTTAGCCTGATCAAGTCTGCTAACAATACCAAATTCTTTAGACTGGTTCAAACACTACCAAAAACTAGAGGAAAGGATGTTCAAATAACAAATAAACGTAAATGTTCTGAGCAAGGGTAGAGCAATAATCTTTGGACCAAATACATACACAAAACAGTTCACTGGTAATAACCAACCAAGACAGATCCTAAGATTATAATGTAGAGGTCAGCTCAGTGTAAACATCAACTCTAGCTGTTGTGAAAAGGACAAACTCCAGGTTGAGGAAGGTAAAGCAAGGAATGACAAACAGGAACAGACAGTATCATCATGTCTTTAACAACATCTGTCTTTTAGCAAAGGTGTGCGTAGTGAAGAAGCAAAAAACAACAACAATCCCGAAGCTTGATCAAATTTAAACAAGTATGATTTCTCTATATATTGTAGACTTAGAGTTAGGGTTTTCATTTTTAACACATATTGTTTTTAACAGAAAACAATGTATTGCAATTAGAAACTATGTATATAATATATATTTTATATGTAATACATAATATATATTTAATACCCTGTTTCCCCAAAAATAAGACCCAGCTGGGAAATAAGTCCTAGCATGATTTTTCAGGAAGTCCGTAATATAAGCCCTACCCAAAAATAAGTCCTGGTTAAGTTCATCAACCAGAGGGACTCATTTAGTATCATATTTTTCTGATGATAAGACCTAACCAGAACATACACCCTCATGTGTATTAGCAGCAAAAAGTAATATAAGACCTGGTCTTATTTGGGGAAAAACACAGTACAGTATATATACAGTGTGTGTGTGTGTGTGTGTGTGTGTGTGTGTGTGTGTTTACACACAGAAACTCACATGTACAACAGAAATATATGTATACAAGTAGTCCTCAACTTATGACCATAACTTAAAATTTGTCTCTAAGGAAACAAGTTGTTAAGAGAGTTTAGCCCCATTTTACTATCTTTCTTGCTATGGCTGTTAAGCAAATCACTGCAGTTGCTAAGTGAATCATGAAGTTATTAAGCAAATCTGGCTCCCCCCCCCCCCTATTGACTTTGCTTATTGGAAACTGACTGGGAAGGTTACAGAGGGTGATCTCGTGACCTCATTGTAATGTCGAATGGTCCCTAAACGGTTGTTAAGTCAAGGACTACCTGTAAAATAAATGAAGCAAACTAGTGACAGAATGACGGCAGCTCTTTGATGAAGAAAGTTTACTGCAATGGAGTTTCTTTAAAAAAAAAATCTCTAAACAAAGGTGGGTTGAGAACAAAGCTGGTATTCAGCTGGTTCTTTGCGGTTCGGGTGAACCACTAGTGGCAACTGCGAATGGCTCTGCCCACCTACCCGCAGTGGCGGATTGCTACCATTTCGACCCAGTTCTGGCCCACATCACTTCCTGTTTTGATTATTGCAATGTACTCTACATGGGGCTACCCTTGAAGAGTATTCAGAGACTCCAAATGGTCCAGAAAGCAGCCACACGAGCTGTCATAGGTGTCCCTTGCTACACCCACATAACACCTACGTTCCGTGAGCTGCACTGGCTTCCTATTTGTCTCCGGTCACAATTCATGGTGTTGGTTATTACCTATAAAGCCCTACATGGCTCAGGATCAGACTATCTATGGGACTGTCTCTTGCTGCATACCTCCCAGAGACCAATGGGAGCACACAGAGTTGGCCTCCTCCGGGTGCCGTCGACTAAGCAATGCAGGTCGGCAGGGCCGCGGGGGAGGGCCTTCTCTGTGGCTACCCCGGCTCTATGGAATCAACTCCCCCTCCCACTCTGCTGGCTTTCTGTAAGGCCACCAAGACCTGGCTTTGCCGACAGGCCTGGGGGCCGTGAACCAACAACAATCGTGGCCAAATTGTATAAATGTCAAGTATGTATGTTGAGTTAGTTTATTATGGCTTTTATAATTATGGTTTCATAATTCAAATTCTATATTTGACTTTTTTAAAAACTGTTTTTGTATTTTATACTGTTGTAAGCCGCCCTGAGTCTTAGAAGTCGAATAAATAAATAAATAAATAAATAAATAAATAAATAAATAAATAAATAAATAAATAAATAATGGCGGGAGGCTCTGACCATCCTGGACAACATCATGAACAATGTGCACATGTGCAGAAGGTTCTGCGCATGAGCTGCATGTGGGAGAAGCGAGCATGCACACGTGTTCACAGTTTCAAACTGATAGTGATGGTAAGTGAAACCCACTACTGCCCACCTGGACATAAAGTCATCCCATTTATCCATGGTCTTTGAGGCTCTGCGCATGCCCAGAGGTGACACATGCGCTCATATTTGCAAACCAGTAGCAAAGGTAAGTGAATACACCCGCTGGTTGAGAAGTCACAGAAAAATATAAAATTTAATGTAATATTGAAGTGCGCATAGAGATTTTCCCTCATTTTATAACACTAGAATAACACAAACAACCCAAGGTCCCATCCCAAATTCTGAGTGCAGCTTTCAAAACATCTCCAATCTTCTCTGGGCTCTTTACTTATTAACTACAAATTCAAAGGCCTAACATTTTTCATGTTGGCAATTATTAAACCAGTGACTATTGATAAGTTTAATATATCTCGTGTTTTAACATCGTTCTTTTTTGGTTTCCATTGGTTGGCTTTGTTTTTTTCTCTTTTGTTTGACTGGTTTTCTGAGTGTATTATGGTGGCTTGTTATTGTTGGGGGATGTGTGTGTGTGTTTTCTGTCGAATCACCCTGGTATACCCAAATATGGGAGGGAGCATACTGCTTCCTTTTTGCCACTCGGCCTCTCCAGGGGCCATTCAGGACAGTTAATTTTTATAGCCGACAAACTATATTCTATATGTGTAACATATTTTTGGTGATAATGAGAATGAGAATTTTTCTGACAATGAGAATTTTTCAATATAAAAGGGAGAGAGAGAAAGAAAGAAAGAGAAAGAAAGAAAGAGAAAGAGAGAGAGAGAGAAAGAAAGAAAGAAAGAAAGAAAGAGAGAGAGAAAGAAAGAGAATCTGCCCTTCCTTCCATCAAGTGATTATTATCATCTTAATTTTTTCCCATTCTTTTCGACTCTTTTTAATGGCCTTGCCCATATAGGTAGTCCTTGACTTTTGAGCGAGTTTTGCCCCATTTCATGACTTTTCTTGTCTTGATTGTCAAGTGAATCTCTGCAGTTGATAAGTTAGTAACCTATTGTTGTTAAGTGAATCTGGATCTGAATAAATATGAACCAGTTGCCAAACATCTGAATTTCAGAGATGCGGCAAGTGTCGTAACTGTGAAAAAGCCACATTTTTCAGTCCCACTGTAACTTTGAATTGTCACTAAATGAACGGCTGTTACACAAGGACCTGTGTTTTGCACTCTGAACGTAGCCAAAATAAATAACTACACAAAAGAGGTGATTCTGACCTAGCTCTCAACTAATTGTCTCCCAAATCACACCAGATAGATTATCAAAGCAGATATAAGGTTAGGGATGATATAGCAGCGTATGTTACTAGTCTTTTAAATATAAGAGGAGCTATTAGGATCACTCAGGGAAGGGTTGAGAGGAAAAAACAGGAAAAAGAAAGGGAGGAGAGAGGGGGAGAGAAAGTGAAAGAAGGTAGAAGGAAGAGAGGGGGTGTTATGAAATGAAGGAAAATAGACAGGCAAATAGAATAGAATAGAATAGAATAGAATTTTATTGGCCAAGTGTGATTGGACACAAAAGGAATTTGTCTTGGTGCATATGCTCTCAGCGTACATAAAATAAAATATACATTTGTCAAGAATCATGTGGTACAACACTTAATGATTGTCATAGGGGTCAAATAAGCAATGAAGAAGCAATATTAATAAAAATCTTAGGATACAAGCAACAAGTTACAGTCATACAGTCAACATGGGAGGAAATGGGTGAAAGGAATGATGAGAAAAACTAGTAGAATAGAAGTGCAGATTTAGTAGAAAGTCTGACAGTGTTGAGGGAATTATTTGTTGAGTAGAGTGATGGCGTTTGGAAAAAAACTGTTCTTGTGTCTAGTTATCTTGGTGTGCAGTGCTCTGTAGCGACGTTTTGAGGGTAGGAGTTGAAACAGTTTGTGTCCAGGATGTGAGGGGTCAGTAAATACAGTGGTACCTCATGATACGAACCCCTCGTCTTACGAACAACCTGAGATACGAACCTGGGGTTCAGAAATTTTTTGCCTCTTCTTACGAACTTTTTTCTTCTTATGAACCCGCCGCCGCTGCCGAGAAGCCCCGCAGCCCGGCTGTCATCTTTTAAAACAGCCGGGGGGCTTCTCGGAGGCCTCCCGAATGCCGAACCCGGAAGTTCGGGTTTGGCGTTCGGGTTCAGGAGGCCGCTGAGAAGCCCCCCAACTGTTTTAAAAGGTGACAGCCGGGCGGCGGGGCTTCTCGGTGGCCTCCTGAACCCTGAACCCGGACGTTCGGCAAAAGTTCAGGTTCGGGAGGCCGCTGAGAAGCCCCGTCGCCAGGCTGTCACCTTTTAAAACAGCCGGGGGGCTTCTCGTCCTCCTGAACCCGAACGCCAAACCCGAACTTCCGGGTTCAGCATTTGGGAGGCCTCTGAGAAGCCCCCCGGCTGTTTTAAAAGACGACATCTGGGCGGCGGGGCTTCTCAGCGGCCTCCCGAACGCCAAACCCGGAAGTTCGGGTTTTGTGTTCGGGTTCAGGAGGACGCTGAGAAGCCCCCCGGATGTTTCAAAAGGTGACAGCCGGGCGGCGGGGCTTCTCAGCGGCCGCCCGAACCCGAACTTTTGCCGAACTTCCAGGTTCGGGGTTTGGGAGGCCGCCGAGTAGCCCCGCCGCCCGGCTGTCACCTTTTGAAACAGCCGGGGGGCTTCTCGGCGGCCTCCCGAATGCCGAACCCAGAAGTTTGGGTTTGGCGTTCAGCGTTCGGGAGGCCGCCGAGAAGCCCCCCGGCTGTTTCAAAAGGTGACAGCCGGGCGGCGGCGTTTTTTTTTCATTGCACGGATTAATTGATTTTACATTGTTTCCCATAGGAAACAATGTTCGGGTTTGGTGTTCGGGTTCAGGAGGACGTCTTACGAACTTTTCGTCTTACGAACCTTCCCCGGGAACCAATTAGGTTCGTAAGACGAGGTATTACTGTAGATGTATAATAGGTGCACAACCACGATATGTATTTATTATACGAGGGTTATCTGGAAGTTACAAGGCATGTAGCTCTCATGGGGAATGTTTGCGGGGGAAGTTGGTATTACTGTTGTGTAGTGGGAAGTCAGCGGAATAGAACGAGCAGTACCAGTGGTCAGTAGATCATTGACTGGCATTGTGGTGAAGGCTAGAGTTGAGCGTCCTCATTCCGTTTCCCTCCAAGTATGAAGTACGCAATGTTATACTCTACCTGGATGCTAAGGGCATGAACGCTGCTGCGATGGGTGCCCGAGATGCTCACTGAAGCAGTGAAGTCAGTGCTGCCTGAGAATTTCTCGACCGTTTCAAGATTGAAGGCAAGGCTTTTCTCAACTGTATAGTGACAGGGGATGAAACTTGGGCTTATCATCATATTCCAGAAAGCAAACGTCAACCAATGCAGTGGCTCCATGCTCATTTTTCCACATTTTTCAGTCCCATTGTAACTTTGAATGGTCAAAAAATTCAAAACTCAGCAATCGGCGAGAAAAATCTTGGGCACCCATCACACACAAATCTCGGGCACCTATCGCAGCAGCGTTCATGCCCTCAGCATTCAGGTAGCGTATTACAGTGCACACTTCGCCCTTGGAGGGAAATGGAATGAGGACGCTCATCTCTAACCTTCACTATAACGCCAGTCGATGATCTACTGACCACTGGCCCTGCTTGTTCTCTTCCGCTGGCTTCCCGCTACACAATATTAATGCCAACACCCCCCGCGAACATTCTCCATGAGAGCTATGTGCCTTGTAACCTTACCTTCCAGATAGCCTTCATATATCGGAAGAAATGTATAATTATGCATGTTTGATATGATTTATGGTATGTATGTAGGTATGTAGGTATGTATGTATGTATCACATTTTTTTGCTGAAATTTTAAAATTAAGGGAGACTAGGATGGCACCATTTCGGCCTTGTTCTGGCCTCATCAGCTAGCCACACCCTTACTGGGATTTGATCTGGCAGCGTATGTATGTATGTATATATATGTCATATGTTTTTTTTTGCTGAATTTGAAAATTAAGGGAGACTAGGATTGATCTATTTCGGCCTTATTTTGGCCTCATCAGCTAGCCATACCCACTGGGACTTGAACCTGCAACCTTTGCCTTGTAAGGCAGAGAATTATCCTCTAGGCTACAGTATCCAATCCTTTCAGCTCTGCACCAGGGAAGGGTTACATATTTTTGTGTCGTATCACCCTGGTGTATTGATATATATATATCAAATCCCAGTAAGGGTATGGCTAGCTGATGAGTCCAGAACAAGGCGGAAATAGTGCTATCCTAGTCTCCCTTAATTTTAAAAATTCAGCAAAAACATGTGATACATACAGAACATAGTTTGTTGGCTATGAATAAATTAACTGCCTTGAAATGGCCCTGGGTTGGGCCTAGAGGCAAAAAGGAGCTGTGATAAATACCAGGGTGATCCAACAGAAAAAACATATAGCCCCTCCCTGGTACAAAGCTGAAGGGATCAGATCTGGTGGCCTAGAGGTTAATTCTCTGCCTTACAAGGCAGAGGCCCCAGGATCAAATCCCAGTATGGGTATGGCTAGCTGATGAGGCCAGAACAAGGCCGAAATAGCGCTATCCTAATTTTAAAAATTCAGCAAAAACATGTGATATATCTATAAATACTTCCCTCCACACCCACCCACCAGTATTTATAGAGGGAATGCAGCTCAGGTCTCGCTGTGTTCTCCCTGGCACAAGGACAAAAGCACCAGCCTGAAGATGACGAGTGGGACCTCATCGAAACGTCACCAGAGTACCTGTACCCAACCTTCCTTATCTCTTGCATGCAGGCAAGCTCCAGCTGAAGTTTCCTTATTTTGTTATGATTTTTTTAAAGTAGCCACCAGGAGGCAGCAGATACTCACAGCATGAAGAAGGGACCCCAATTGCTGGCTGTTTGCTCAAACCTGGCCTGGCTACCTGTGCAAAGGGAAGAACAGGTGTAACAGGTCACACCTGAAATGTACAGCAAACACACTGTAATATTAACATTGCAGAATATTGCATAACAAGCTTTCCACCGCATAACATTTCCAAAAGCTTTAGTGTGTTTGAACACTTCTTTTAGCACTTTTTAGTACTGTATTTCCCATACAGTGCTTAACGTTTTAATGTCTTGTAATTTTGCTTTACACCGTCGTAAGCCAAAGTTGCCTGGCAGTCAGGTGGGCAGTGTATAAATTTTATAAAGAAATGAAATTAATATTTATTTATTTATTTATTGGGGCATCTTACAACATATAAAAACAGTAAATTACAACAAAATCAATCCACTTAAATTAAAATTACATAGAAATCTAAAATACCTGATTGTATTAAAAATCAATGACACCCATTCGTACAGCAATCATACAATCATTTGTTGGCCAGGGGCTAAGATCTAATCGTCCCAAGCCTTACGAAAGGCGAGGAGGGTGAAGGCAGGGCGAATCTCTGGGGGAAGCTGATTTTAGAGGGCCGGGGCCCCCACAGAGAAGGCTCTTTCCCTAGGCCCCTGTTTAGATGATGGGATCTGGAGAAAGCTGACTCTGTGGGACCTCTGGGGCTCTCACCACGTCACTTTTTCATATTTTTAATGCAGATTTCATGCATCTCTTGAAGCTGTATTTTCACCTGGGAACATGATCTTTAAAAGTTGAAGTTTACATAAAGTTTAAAAGTTAAGCAAATGAAACATATCTTAAATAATATTGTGCTACAAGTAAAGCAGCTCAGAAATGTCCAGATTTGTTATATATTCGGGTTTTGCCCTGTGTAATATATTACACAGGGCAAAACCCGAACTCAGAACAATCTACATACATATACCCGTGAAAATTTACGAAAACACACACATATATATATATATATATATATATATATATATATATATATATATATTCAGAATTATTATATATTCTGATATATATAATTCAGAATTATATATACAGCGGTCCCTTGATTTTCACGGGTTCGAATTTCGTGAAACGTCTATACCACGGTTTTTCAAAAATATTAATTAAAAAATGCTTTGCGTTTTTTCCCCCTATACCAGGGTTTTTCCCGCTCGATGACATCATATCTCATCGCCAAACTTTCGTTAGTCTTTAATAAATGTTTTTTTAAAATAAACTTTAATAAATAAACATGGTGAGTAGTAATCTAAATGGTTGCTAAGGGAATGGGAAATTGTAATTTAGGGATTTAAAGTGTTAAGGGAAGGTTTGTGATACTGTTCATAGCCAAAAATAGTGTATTTACTTCCGCATCTCTACTTCGCAGAAATTCAACTTTCGCGGGTGGTCTCAGAACGCATCCCCCGCGAAAATTGAGGGAACACTGTATGTATATATATATATATATATATATATTATTTTTTCAGAATTATATATATATAATTCAGGACAAGATTCACCATTTTTCTTTCAATAAGCCTCTATGGAGATTCTCAGTCATCCAAGCCGCAGTTGTCCCAAAGGTGCATTTTTTAAAAACAGACAACTGGACTTCCTGGTTTTCCTTTGAAGATGTTTCGCTTCTCATCCGAGAAGCTTCTCCAGTTCTGAGCTCCTAAGGAAGTTTAATAAGCCAGATCAGGCGGGTTGATAGGTTGCAACATGTGTAAATTGGTCTCGATGTGTTTACAAACCACAATGACTTGCTTTGCAAGGCACGTTGAAGCCAGATCAAACAGATTGCATCGGGGTGAAAACTGCCACATGCCTACCAGCATACAACTGCACCTTGTAAAAAATTGTTTAATGTTACTATTCCACACAGGTGGTGAGAGGTTTGCGTGCCATCCTTCAGGTCAGAATCTCCTTCTCCATCCTAGCACCATGAGACCGCAGGTGGCACGCAGAGCCAGGGCAGATTGCTCCTACCACTGCTACTGGTGTGCTGCATGTGCAGGTTTGTGTTCAGTATTGCGTGCATGAGTGTCCCAGCATATTTTTGCTTCTGTGCATGCACAGGAAGCAAAATCTCGTGAGGAGACACACAAGATTTTGGTGATTGTGTATGCATGCGCATAGGGGTGGGGCACATGGGAGGATGTCACATGTGCATTGCATTATGGGTGCTGGAGCACTATCACATAAGCATGCTTTCACACATAATGAGAAAAGGGTTAGCCATCACTGTCCAAGCATATTCACGCAGGTGCAGGGGCTGCTTTTTGGATCTTTGAACGCCACTTTGCATGGTCAACTGCTTCTCCGGGGAGTGAGGCTCACAGCTTGCATAATTTTGTTGATGGTGTTTTGCCACCCATGGCGCACCTGCGTGTCAGCGCACAATTTTGCTATCTGTCCAGGTGCAGTAGCGTAATTGTGCTGGACTCCGCTAGCACTCAGAGCCATGGGGACGAGCACACGTCACAGTTTCACCTTAGCAGACCATCTCTGCCAGCAGAGCCGGCCTTCTCACACATTGTAGGTAGTTTCTGCTCTGGCAATCTCTCACTACTTACCAGAGCTTACAAAACTTTCACCAGACCCCTCCTCAAATACAGCTCATTGGTTTGGAACCCATATCGCATCTCAGACATTAACACCCTTGAAAATGTCCAAAGATACTTCACCAGAAGAGCCCTTCACTCCTCCACTCGAAACAGAACATCCTACAAGACTAGACTTTCAATTCTGGACCTAGAAAGCCTAGAACTAAGATGCCTTAAACAAGATCTAAGTATTGCCCACAAGATTATATGCTGCAACATCCTGCCTGTCGATGACTACTTCAGCTTCAACCACAACAACACAAGAGCACACAACAGATTTAAACTTAATATTAAGCGCTCCAAACCTGACTGTAAAAAATACAACTTCAGTAACCGAGTTGTCGAAGCGTGGAACTCATTACCGAACTCCATAGTGTCATCCCCAAACCCCCAACACTTTACCCTTAGATTATCCACGGTTGACCTCTCCAGATTCCTAAGAGGTCAGTAAGGGGCGTGCATAAGTGCACTAGAGTGCCTTCCGTCCCCTGTCCTATTGCTCTCCTATATCTCCTATACCATTCTTCTTTTCCTATATTTCTTATTTTCTTTCATTGATATCCCTTTATCTTTTCTTCTATTATTTCTTAGATATATTTTACTATGAGTATATCTTCTATATTCTGCATTATGTATTTTACTATGTGTATACCCACTATAACTCTCATTGTGTAATGGACAAAATCAATCAATCAATAAAATAAAAATAACATATTTTCTGTAATGTAGTGACCAGGACTGGATGCAGTATTCCAGATGTGGCCTCATTAAGGCTTTATAAAGGTAAATATAAATGTTCCCCTCACACATATGTGCTAGTCATTTCTGGCTCTAGAGGTGTTACTCGTCTCCGTTTCAAAGCCAAAGAGCCAATGCTGTCTGAAGACACCTCTGTGGTCATATGGACAGTGTGATTAAACACCGAAGGTGCATGGAATGCTGTTACCTTCCCACCAAAGTGGTCCCTACTTTTTCTACTTGCATTTTTACATGCTTTCGAACTGTTAGGTTAGCAGAAGCTGGGACAAGCTCACCCCGATATGTGGCACTAGGGATTCGAACTGCTGAACGGCCGATTTTTCAATCTACAAGCTCATCCTCTTAGCCACTGAGCTACTGTGTCCTTTATAAAGCAGTACTAATACTTCCCATGATTTTGATTCTATGCCTCCATTTGACAGTGTTGGATTAAAACTGAGACAAAGTAAAAGTGAAGCTTTCTTTCTATCAAACTCAAACGCCTGGTGATGACTATTGGGTTCTTCCAGGATTTTAATTCCAATTTCACAGCTAGAATCCTAGAATTTTCTGCTGGAGTCTCCGATCCTGTTTAACTTTTTGAGATAAACAAAGATCAGCCAGGGGCTGTCACGTAGTTGACCATAACTGGAAAGATCCAAGTTAAAAATCTCAGCTCACAGGAGTTATTAGAAAATCATGAATTTATTGTTAATATAAAGATATAGAATGTTTTTTACAATTTAAGATGTGTATTTTTTCCCCAAACTGGCGTATGCAAGTAACTTAACAGAGCTATAATAGAATGTTACCATAGTTGGAACCGTTTTTCCTATAGAATATGCTGCAAATCCGTCCTACTGTTTGTTTTTCTTTGTTTCTCTTTGTTTTTTTGTTTTTTCCTTTATTTTTTAAATGTATTAGTGTTGTTTTATGTTTTGTATGCATAGTTCCCTCTAAGCTGAGCAGTGAGCAATCGCTCACTTAAAAATCATCATCAACTCAGAGTTTTCCAAACCTGCCCAGAAGCCGAGAGGGAAAGAGTGAGAGGGAAGGAGAGAGAGAGGAAGAGAGAGAAAGAGATAGAAAAAAGAGAGGAAGGAAAAGAGAAAGAAAAAGAATGGGAGTAAGGAAGAGAGAAAATCAAAATCTAGTTTGAAACTAGCTCAACTATTTAAGTGGCATTTTGATATTGATAGAGTTGCCCTATTTTGAGCTCACTGTTATAGACACACAGTACAGTATTTTATTTTGAAATTCTCTGCGGCAAAACAGGGTGGGTTTTTTGTTTGTTTGTTTGTTTGTTTGTTTGTTTAATATTTCTATGCCGCCCAGTCCCGAAGGGACTGCCGCTCAGACACTATACTTTTCCGCCCACCCACCCCAAAAATTAGAGGGAACACTGTTTGTATGTATACATATATATAATAAAATTTAAAAAAAATAAAAAGAAGAAAAAAAGAAAATCAAGGGATGTATTTCTCTCTGTATCTCATGTTATTGTTTATTATTATTATTATTATTATTATTATTATTATTATTATTATCATCAATTCAATTCAATTCAATTCAATTCAATTTATTAGATTTGTATGCCACCCCTCTCCGAAGACTCGGGGCGGCTCACAACAATAATAAAAACAATATAACAGTAACCAAATCTAATATTAAAAGAAAAGATATATAAAACCCCAACAATTAAAACCATACAGCACATAAATACCAAACATAAAATATAAAAGCCTGGGGGAGGTGTGTCAACCATACAACACAGCAAACGAGATCACTATGCTGGATTTTGTATTTCATCACGAGTCGGGCGCTTCCCAAGCACCTAGGCCTGGGTGAAGTAGCAGTGAATTATGTGTATTGTTATTGTTATTATTGTGATGATAATGACGATGATGATGATGTCTGGAACTTGCATCGCTGATGGTCTCCTGGCCATAACTTTCCAAAGAATTCAGTTTCTGCTTTCAGTTTTAAAATCTGAGACAGATCTCTGTTTTCTTTCATAACGATTTCCAGTACGTAGCTGTGTGGTTTAGTCTCTCAAAAATAGGAAAACCAAGACTCAGCAAAAGCAAAGGATGTGAAACTGTGATTGGAGACCTCTCCGTATTGGGAGTGTACAAAGATTTGAGGCATTTCTGTCATCTTCTACTTGGATGAAGAGGGCAGCCCTCTTGCTGGTCTAGAAGACGTAGAGGACCATATGCACCCTGAATAACAATTGGATTAACCCAGTCCACGGACTAGATCAAGATGACTCCACCTACAGGAATTGATGATCACCTGCCAATGACAGTGGCAAATATTTCCATCTGTTTGATCCTGGGTTTTTCCTTTGTCCTTGGAATCCCTGGGAATTCTTTGGTCATCTGGACCATTTGTGGACGGATGAAGAAAAGGCCTCCAACTGTTGTGCTCATCCTACAACTGGCCGTGGCTGACCTCCTGATTCTTCTGACCTTGCCAATCTGGATCTATTCTTTTGCCAACCACTGGCTCTTTGGGACTGCTGCCTGCAAAGGCCTGGTGTTTGTGGTTTATTGCAGCTTGTACGCCAGCATCTTCTTCATCATGTGCCTCAGCCTCGAGCGGTTTCTGGCTGTGGGCCATCCCTTTCTCCTCCGACGATGGAAGAAGACAATGGTCATCCACCTGGTGGTGGCCATGATCTGGTTCTTTTCCATCGTCCTCGGATCAACCATCATTCCATTTCAGACCATCGATGACCACGCGGCAGGCTCTCAGTGTGCCACGCGGGAGTATGCCACGCGTTCTCAAGAAGTCTTCCATCTCTTGTCTGAGACCATTTTGGGTTTTGTAGTCCCCTTCACCGTCATCTGCACCTGCTACATCTGTGTGGGCAGAAGAATTAGGGTCATGGCTGGTCCGTCGAAGTCTCGCGCCACCAAGTTGATCGCGTCAGTGGTGGTGATTTTTTGCCTGTGCTGGTTCCCTCACCACTTCTTTAACCTCTTGACCGTCAGCTCGGTTCTGCTGGAGGGCTCCAATGGAGACGTCTCACAAACCTTGGAGGCGATTTCTCAGACGGGAGCCTGGATTGCAGGCGCAATTATTTTTATCAGCAGTTGCATCAACCCGCTCCTTTACGCATTTGCCGCTAGAAACATTCGAAACAGTGCCAGGTTTTCAAAGTTGTCCAAACTTTTTGAACAAGTGGGTTCTTTGGAAACGCAGGAATCCAACCTTGGAGCACCTTCTCCAGATGAAATAGAGGAAAGTTTGACAAGTGGCAACACTGAGGAGAGTGAGGCCACTCCAGTCTCCTCAGTCTAAAACAGTACTTCTCAAATAATGGGGTGCACCCCCAGGGAGGTCGTGGAGTGATACCAGGGGAGTGCTTGGCCCCGGAGAATGTGGGGGGGTTTTCTGCAGGAAGTAGGATGTGGGTCCTACATGACACTTGTACTGTGAGTTTGAGAAGTTTGATTGAACTCACGGGAGGTTTTTTTCAGTACGGGCTGCCCTGGATACAAGTGTTAGGTAGAATGTGTGTCTCGCAGTGGAATGCAATTTGGGGACTCTTTACAGTTACAGTGGAGAGTTGGGGGTGTGCGCAAAATGTTTATTTCTTCCTGGGGGGGATAACAGAAAATAATTGAGAAGCACTGGACTGTTTCTAAATGTTAGATATTGTGCTTGGCTTTCGATGAGTCCCCCCCCCTCAAAGATTTTTATTTAATAAGTCTCCATCCTTTATATCTAACTGTGCTCATTTGCCTATTATTTACATATCTATTGTTTACATATCATTACATTGAAATTTAAGAATATTTCAAGCATAATATTTACATCTCCTTTCATTCAAATCCATATATTCCATACATTTCAAATATATATTTTACTTTCTCTTATGTGTTTTTCGCTCGTTTTCTATAGTCATTCATACCATTTCTTCCATATTGCGTAATATTCCAAATTCATTTGTCCTTTCAGCTCAATTGTTAGTTTGTCCATTTCAGCACAACCATATACTGTACTTTTTTTTAAATTACCAAACTTTCTGAGGTTATGTTCTTTTGTCTCCAATATTGTGCAAATGGTATTCTTGCCATTGTCATTGAACTAAACTGCAATGGAAACTGCAGTTTAATGTTTCCAAATGTAAAATAATGCACTTGGGGAAAAGGAATTCTCAATCTGAGTATTGTATTGGCAGTTCTGTATTAGCAAAAGCTTCAAAAGAGAAGGATTTAAGGGTAGTGATTTTTGACAGTCTCAAAATAGGTGAACAGTGCAGTCAGGCGGTAGGGAAAGCAAGTAGAATGCTTGGCTGCATAGCTAGAGGTGTAACAAGCAGGAAGAGGGAGATTGTGATCCCGCTATATAGAGCGCTGGTAAGACCACATTTGGAATACTGTGTTCAGTTCTGGAGACCTCACCTACAAAAAGATATTGACAAAATTGAACGGGTCCAAAGATGGGCTACAAGAATGGTGGAAGGTCTTAAGCATAAAACGTATCAGGAACAACTTAATGAACTCAATATGTATAGTCTGGAGGACAGAAGGAAAAGGGGGGACATGATCAAAACATTTAAATATGTTCAAGGGTTAAATAAAGTCCAGGAGGGAAGTGTTTTTAATAGGAAAGTGTACACAAGAACAAGGGGGCACAATCTGAGGATAGTTGGGGAAAAGATCAGAAGCAACATGAGAAAATATTATTTTACTGAAAGAGTAGTAGATCCTTGGAACAAATGTCCAACAGACATGGTTGGTAAATCCACAGTAACTGAACTTAAACATGTCTGGGATAAGCATAGATCCATCCTAAGATAAAATACAGAAAATAGTATAAGGACAGACTAGGTGGACCATGAGGTCTTTTTCTGCCGGGTCCTATGTTATAATATGAAAAATAATCAGTGGTGTGTTGCTACCGCGACGCCCCTGAACTCAGTTTCAGTAGCAGCTGCCAGATCGCACAATTTGCATGCAACTGTTATGGTGCCATCTTCGCTGGTCCATTGGGTGGCACCATCTTTTTTCCTGAATTTTGGGACCTTTTTTGTGGAGTACTCTAAAAGCATGTGTGGAAGTAAAAAAATCACCAAAATCACAAATGCGCGAGCATTCCCTCGCAAGATTTCAGCACGTTTTTGCTTCCTCTGCATGCACAGAAGCAAAATCGTGCGAGGGTATGCACACGCAGGTACATGCGGGCATGGGTGCGCGAGTGCCTGCAGGATACATGTGTGTATCTGGAACCCACTGCTGAAAATAATGTATGTGTTAGTTTTGGTATAGTCCCCTTTGTTAATCCCCAATAAAAATAATCCTGGTGTATATCCTGCTTGAAGTCCTGTTATTTCCTGGACCTATCTATGCATTTTTATTCAATATATCTTTGTTTCTGTACATGACCACCATGTCTGGTTAAAAGTGCCTTGTTTTTGACCACATTTCCAACAGTTTGGTTCCGGGTTTGGATAGATTTTTGCCAGTCTTGCTGGTGCCATGTACCATCTATAAAACATTTTATATTGATTTTCTTTGTATTTTGCTGATTTAGTTATTTTATACTGCTCAAAAAAATAAAGGGAATACTTAAAGAACAGAATATAACTCCAAGTAAATCAAACTTCTGTGAAATCAAACTGTCCACTTAGGAAGCAACACTGATTGACAAATCAATTTCATTTTGTTGTCAGCACATTCAACTTTGTACAGAACAAAGTATTCAATGAGAATATTTCATTCACTTCAATCTAGGATGTGTTATTTGAGTGTCCCCTTTATTTTTTTTGAACAGTGTATAATTTCTATTCCATATTTAATTCAATTCTCTAATTCTATGTTGTCCAACATTTTTGCCCCTGCTATCATAACTTCTTTTACTATATCTCCTACTACATCAAATTCTAGTAGGTAACTATAAATGTTTGTCATTAGTTTTTCATCCGAGCTCATCAATATTTTGTCTAATTGATGTAGAACTGTCTCAAATCCATATTCTTCTTTATCTTTTTTATATCATGATTGGATTTGCATGTACAGCCACCAATCTATCATTATGCCCTGGTCTTCCAATTGTTGCCTATTTTTAATATTCCCTTGTCTGTCTGGAAGTTGATTAATGATTGTGATGTCTCTCTCCATGTCTGAGGCATTTTGGCTTCTAATAACACCTCATTATAGAGTTCTATCAATATTGGCTCTATTGTATTTTTATAGAACTCACTTGGTATATCATCTGGCCCCAGGGTTTTATCGGTTTTCTGTTTTTGGATTGCTTCCCTTAAATTATTTATTGTTATCTCTTTATTTAACATTTTTCTTTTTTCTTCTTCCAATATTAGCCTAGGTTTTTCTTTTAAATACCCCGTATTTTTCGCTCCATAAGACGCAGTTTTTTTCCTCCCAAAGTAGGATGAAAAATCAGCCCCGTCTTATGGAGCGAAGATGCAGGCAGGGAGGGGGGGGAGGCGCTGGAGCAGAGGGGGGGCGGCGATATACAGTAGAACCTCGACATACGAATTTAATTGGTGCCGGAAGGAGGCTCGTGAGTCGAAAAGCTCGTATGTCGAAACATTGTTTCCCATAGGAAACAATGGAAAAGTGATTAATGCGTGCAAGCTGGATACTACAGTACTGGCAGCGAACTGGAGCAGCAGCTCCACCTGCGTCCTGGGAAAGCGGCCGCCTGGGCCGAGTGGATGGAAGGAGCCTGGCGGCGGGTGGGGCTTGGCGGCGGGCGGGACGCGTGAGGGAGCGAGCGATCCGGCGTGTCGGGCTGCCCGGGAAGGCGAGCGGTGCATGGTAGGCGCGGGGACGGGGACAGGGGGGGGAATCGTCTGAACGCGGTTCCGAGTTGGGGGTTCAGGGGGGTGCTGGAAAGCCCCCCAGGCCGGCTGCGATCTTTTAAAACAGCCGCGCTGCTTCTCAGCTGACTCCTGAAGCCAAAAGCCAAAGGCGAACTTCCGCGCTTCAGGAGTCAGCTGAGAAGCGGCGCAGCTGTTTTAAAAGATCGCAGCCAGCCTGGGGGGCTTCCCAGCACCCCCCTGAACCCGCTTCCCAGCTGACTCCTGAAGCCGAACGCGGAAGTTCGCCTTTGGCGTTTGGCTTCAGGAGACAGCTGGGAAGCGGCGCGGCTGTTTTAAAAGATCGCAGCTGGCCTGGGGGGCTTCCCAGCACCCCCCCGAACCTCTAAAATCTAGGTGCGTCTTATCAGCAGGTGCGTCTTATAGAGCGAAAAATACGGTAATCACTTTTTTCCAAATCAATTTCTTTTCTATATAAGTTCTCGAAGTAATTAATTACAATCTTCTGAATTGCCTCTTCCTTATTTTGCAAATTCCCTCTTTCATCTTGTAGGTGGTAAATTGTCCTATTTTCCTTTTCCTTTTTAAATTTTTAGGCCAGCCACCTTCCCAGCTTGTTAGCAGATGTTTTCAAAAAGCTGTTGGTTCATTGTATTTGATTGTTATTTACATATTCTGCTTGTTCTGTTAAGTTAAATTTGTGCTTGCTAACAATTTGCTCATCACCTGGTTTAATTTGAAGATTCCTTTCGAGTTGATCTATTTCTTTCATTAAGATATCATGTTATTTCTGTTTTCTTTTCTCTTTTTTGACACATAAGCTATTGTTACTCTTCTTATATAAGCTTTTAGAGTAGCCCACAAATTTTGTAAAGAGGTATGTTGTTTTTATTTATATCAAGAAATATAGTCAATTCTTTTTTAATTATCTGAAGATATGCCCTTTCCTGTAGTATCTGCAGATTCATAGTCCATATTTCACTTTTTGACCTTTCGTTATTCTCTCCAGGGGATTATAATCCATCCATATGTTTGGATTCATCTCTACTTTATCTATAATTTTACTTAGTTATTTATTGACCCGTATCAAATCTATTCTCACAAAATTTATGCTGTGGCTGTGGGTTTTGCCTCCCAAGGACAATTCCATCTGTCCATCCATCACCCTGGGGGGGGAGTCACTAACCCCCTCAGAGAGGGTCCGCAACTTGGGCGTCCTCCTCGATCCACAGCTCACATTAGAGAAACATCTTTCAGCTGTGGCGAGGGGGGCGTTTGCCCAGGTTCGTCTGGTGCACCAGTTGTGGCCCTATTTGGACCGGGAGTCACTGCTCACAGTCACTCATGCCCTCATCACCTCGAGGTTCGACTACTGTAACGCTCTACATGGGGCTACCTTTGAAAAGTGTTCGGAAACTTCAGATCGTGCAGAATGCAGCTGCGAGAGCTATCATGGGCTTTCCTAAATTTGCCCATGTCACACCAACACTCCGCAGTCTGCATTGGTTGCCGATCAGTTTCCGGTCACAATTCAAAGTGTTGGTTATGACCTATAAAGCCCTTCATGGCACCGGACCAGAATATCTCCGGGACCGCCTTCTGCCGCACGAATCCCAGCGACCAGTTAGGTCCCACAGAGTTGGCCTTCTCCGGGTCCCGTCAACTAAACAATGTCGTTTGGCGGGACCCAGGGGAAGAGCCTTCTCTGTGGCGGCCCCGACCCTTTGGAATCAACTCCCCCCAGATATCAGAGTTGCCCCCACCCTCCTAGCCTTTCGTAAGCTCCTTAAAACCCACCTCTGTCGTCAGGCATGGGGGAATTGACATGTTCCTTCCCCCTAGGCTTATAAAATTTGTGTATGGTATGCTAGTGTGTATGATTGGTTTTTAACTTGTGGTGTTCTTAAAATTAATTTAATATTGGATTTGTCTTGTATTGCTGTTGCTGTGAGCCGCCCCGAGTCTGCGGAGAGGGGCGGCATACAAATCTGATTAAACTAAACTAAACTAAGCTAAACTCCACCATCCATTAAATTCAGTTTTTCTGTCATGTCAAAATAAAATTCAGTAATACATTTCTTTTCCTTTGTTTTTTGTTATTGCTCACATAGTCTTTTTTGATATTTACCATCCCATTGTATTCTGCTACAATACATATATTCTTACAATTTATTTCAGTAAATTTCTGTTGCTAAGTGAGAGTCCAGAGATACTTTACTAGAAGAGCCCTTCACTCCTCCACTCGCAACAGAATACCCTATGCAACTGGACTTACAATCCTAGGTTTAGAAAGCTTAGAACTATGTTGTCTTAAACATGACCTAAGCATAGCCCATAAAATCATCTGCTACAACATCCTTCCTGTCAACGACTACTTCAGCTTCAACCACAACAACACATGAGCACACAACAGATACAAACTTAAAGTAAACCGCTCTAAACTCAACTGCAGGAAATACGACTTTAGTAACCAAGTAGTTGATGCATGGAACTCACTACCAGACTCTGTGGTTTCTTCAGCAAACCCCCAAAACTTTACCCTTAGACTATCCACTGCTGACCTCTCTCGATTCCTAAGAGGTCAGTAAGGGGTGTGCATAAGTGCACCAGGGTGCCTTCCATCCCCTGTCCTAATGTTTTACTTTCTTTACTTGTTGGGTGAATTTTTGCTCCATTTTAAGATCTTTTCTTGCCATAATTGTTAAGGGGCTCACTGCAGCTGTTCAATTATTAACAATTCAATGGGCTTTCCCATTGACTTTGCTGGTCAGAAGGTCAGAAAAGGATCACATTACCCCAGGACCAGTATCGGGTTCCTACTGGTATGGATGAGGACACTGCACCAGTAGGAAAAAGCTGCGTGCGCAGCTTTGGATCTCTAGCATGCGTGCGCATGTTTCCCAGCAAGATTTTTCTTCTGTACATACGCAGGAAGCAAACTCTTGCAAGGGGACGCGCGTGCGAGAGAGATTTTGCTGATTTTTTTTGCTTCTGCTAACTCAAAAGACAAGTTTGGAAGTTAGCAACCAATTCTGTGCATGCGCGGAAGCAAAACAATTGCTAAAATCTCATGCGTGTGTGCATACCTCATGATATTTTGCTTCTTGAGCATGCACAGAAGCAGAATCTGACTGGGACACATGCGCACATGTGCCAGAAACCCAAAGCTGCATGCACAGTGCACTGGTAGCGGCGGTAGCAGCAACCGCCATCTGCCCAGGACACTACAACTGCATTTGCCCAGGTTCGCCTGGTGCACCAGTTGCGACCCTATCTGGACCGGGATTCACTGCTCACAGTCACTCATGTCCTCATCACCTCGAGGCTCGACTACTGTAATGCTCTCTACATGGGGCTACCTCTGAAAAGTGTTCGGAAACTTCAGATCGTGTAGAATGCAGCTGTGAGAGCAATCATGGGCTTCCCAAGGTATGTCCATGTTACACCAACAATCCGCAGTCTGCATTGGTTGCCGATCAGTTTCCGGTCACAATTCAAAGTGTTGGTTATGACCTATAAAGCCTTTCATGGCATCGGACGAGAATATCTCCGGGACCGCCTTCTGCCTCACGAATCCCAGCAGCCAATAAGGTCCCACAGAGTTGGCCTTCTCCGGGTCCCGTCAACTAAACAATGTCATTTGGCAGGACCCAGGGGAAAAGCCTTCTCTGTGGTGGCCCCGGCCCTCTGGAACCAACTCCCCCCAGAGATCAGAACTGCCCCCACCCTCCTTGCCTTTCGTAAACTTCTCAAAACCCACCTCTGCCGTCAGGCATGGGGGAACTGAGATATCTTCCCCAGGCCTATATAATTTATGTATGGTGTGTTGTGTGCATGTTTTTTAAATTATGGGTTTTTAACTTTGTATTATTAGATTTGTATTGTACATTGTTTCTATCACTGTTGTGAGCCGCCCCGAGTCTATGGAGAGGGGCGGCATACAAATTTAATTAATTAATTAAATAAATAAATAAATAAATAAATAAATAAATAAATAAATAAATAAATAAGTATGATCAGCCACCAAGTGTCTGAATTTTGATCACGTGACCATTGGGATGCTGTAAGGGTCATCAGTGTGAAAAATGCTCATAATTCACCTTTTTCCCCCAGTATCATTTTAACTTTAACTTTAGTCAGTAAATGCACTGTTGTAAGTCAAGAACCAACTGTTCTTTCACTTCCAAGTTGAGTTCATCATGCAGTCTTCCCAGCAACAATAGAGAAGTGGGTTTTTTTTTTCAGTATTCTTTGAATAGGTTTCGTTTGTTTTGATTTTTCTTAAACGTCTCAGTCTAGCTATACCACTCTGAAGGTCCCAATCCTACCTATCTTTTTCCCCCTTTGGATAGAATGCCCACTGAATTTAGGAAGAACTGTTTTCTTAAACCTACTCACAGGGTCCAGGTTTAGAACCTTCTGCGTGTATATCTCAGTGTCAGAGAAGAAAATGTTTGCCTGGGTTTAATGTCAGTGAAATGCTTTCCATTGATTTTATCATTTGAGAGAGTTTTGTCTCAGAATAGAAAATACTTGGTCACACTAAGGTCACTTAAAACTGAGTAAATATGAATAAAAGAAGGCGGATAAGAAAGAATTAAATGATTTAAAGAACAGTGACAACCTACAAGAGAAAATGGTATACGCTGAGGACACAACATACTTCACCAGAAAATAATTTAAAATCAAAAATCATTCAAAACTTACCTCCTGAAGGGAATACAAGTACAAATATTATAAAATATGCTAAGTGAATAGTTATTGTTATTAATGTACTTAAATAAGCAATTAGATTTTCTTTTAAAGAATATTTTCTTTTTGTTTGTTTGTTTGTTTGTTATGTTTGTTTGTTGGTTTATTTGTTACGCGTTGATTTAGTCTTGTATTAATATAAAACATATATTGTATATAAATGTGTATATATTTGTAATAAAAAAAATTAATTAAAAAAAACTGAGTAAGTGAAAGAAAGAAAGAAAGAAAGAAAGAAAGAGATGGAGGGAGGGAGGAAAGGAGGGAGGGAGAGAGAGAGGGAGAGAGAGAGAGAAAAAAAAGAAAGAAAGAAAGAAAGGCAAAAAATACATATATCCGAGCAACTCATTAACTTCCAAATTGTAAAGTTAAGTTTCAAACGGTACTTTAAAATAACTTCCTCATTTGTACTCTAAAAATATAACTTCCTGACTTAGTTTATTAACTTCCTTAGATATTTGTACTCTACAATGTGTTATTTGTATTGTGTAATAAAAGAATTAATTTGGGAGGAAATATAAAACTAAGAGGGAGAAGAAGGAACGTAGAATTCGTTACTAACTTAAAAGACAAATTTGGAAGTTAGCAACCAATTCCAAGTACCCTGTGCTCTTTCTTAGCAATAGCAGAAGGCGGTCGGTCCCGAAGGTATTCTGGTCCGATGCCACGTAGGGCTTTATAGGTCATAACCAAGACTTTGAATTGTGACTGGGAACTGATCGGCAGCCAGTGCAGGCCGCAGAGTTTTGATGAGACATGAGCATATCTACGAAAGCTTCATTCCTGGCCATAAAGTGCCACCTCTATGTTGATTGAGGCAGGCAGGGTTTCCGTGGGTCCCATTCATTGGGGGTCAAGGGAAAGGGAGGGTTTTGCCCTCTCTTTCTGCTCAAGATCCCCATGTAAAATTGGGGGGCCACTGTGCGACACAGAATGCTGGACTCGATGGGCTTTGGCCTGATTCAGCAGGGCTCTTCTTACATTCGTAAAGAATTTTCCTCCAATTTTTTTTCTTCTTTAAATTTTTTTTTGAAAGTGGATGGTTTTTTGCAGTCAGAGAGAACAGTTAGAGCAAAAACAAATTGTTTTTTTTAAAAAGCACGCTTGTAATTAAAAGTACTTCACCGAACAATAACCCAATCAGCAGGATTGCATTTCTTACCTACTCCTAGGGTGTGTCTCTCCTAGTTCTAGTACAAGTCTGGGAACAAAACTCATAGCTGTCTCCTCTTCTGGACACACCCAGTTTTTTTCTTTGCACCTCTCTGGCTCCATTGAACCTGTTTGCTGTTCCTGGGCCCAATCTACTGTACAATCACTCCCAAAGAAGAGGACAAGCTATCCAGGAGGAGAACATGTATTTATTGTTTATTGATCTATCCGGGGTGGCGCAGTGGTTAGAGTGCAGCGCTTTAAGTATTTATTTAAGTACTGCCCACAAGATCATATGCTGCAACGTCCTACTGGTCAATGACTACTTCAGCTTCAACCGCAACAACGCAAGAGCACGCAACAGATTCAAACTTAATATTAACCGCTCCAAACTTGACTGTAAAAAATATGGCTTTAACAATCGAGTTGTCGAAGCGTGAAACTCATTACCGGACTCAATAGTGTCAACCCCTAACCCCCAACATTTCTCCCTTAGACTATCCACAATTGACCTCTCCAGGTTCCTAAGAGGTCAGTAAGGGGCGTACATAAGTGCATTAGTGTGCCTTTCATCCCCTGTCCAATTGTCTTTCCTTTATCTCATATATCATATATATTTTCTTCCTTTCATATACCTTCTCCTCTATTTATACATATTATCTTTATATATATTACTTCATGTCTATTCTCTTCCATATGTATTGTGTATTGGACTAATGAATAAATAAATAAATAAATAATACTTCAGCTAACTGCTAGGTGTAGTTCAGCAGTTCAAATCTCACCACCACCTCAAGGTTGACTCAGCCTTCCATCCTTCCGAGGTGGGTCAAATGAGGACCCAGATTGTTGAGGGCAATAGGCTGACTCTGCAAGCCGCTTAGAGAGGGCTGTAAAATCACTATGAAGTGGTATATAAGTCTAAATAGTAATGCTATTGCTATCCTATTTAGAAAACATCCACCTGCCTCATTGGGTGAGCAGGCAGTCATTAACACAGTGACAAGCACAGGGGTGGGCTTCAAAATTTTCATCAATGGGTTCTCTGCCAGGTTGCTGGGTGGGTGTGGCCATGGTGGGCGTGGCCTAGTCAGCCTCCTGCATGATGGATGGTGGTGGAATGTTTTCGCCTTCCACAGACTCCAGAGGCTTTTCTTGAGCCTCTTGGAGGGTGGAAACTGCCTCCCCTGGGCTCCAGAAGCCCTCCGCTGTTTCCAGGAGGCCTGTTTTCCTCCCTTTCTGAGCCTCTGTACGGGCCCTGCACTTACCTCACATGCAAAATGGGCATATGGAAACTCTGGGGAGGAGCGGCGAGGAATGGGAGGAGCCAGCCAGAGGTGGGATTTTCTCCGATCCATAACATTAGCTATGGGTTCTCCCGAACCTAGGCAAACCTGTAGCAGCTCAACCTGGACAAGCAGGTAGGACAGAGAAAGAGAACGGCTATCTGTCATATACAGCAGCACAAGTGCACTAGAGTGCCTTCCGTCCCCTGTCCTATTGCTCTCCTATATCTCCTATACCTTTCTTCTATTCCTATATCTCTTCTTCTATTCTTTCATTGATATGTTTTATTACTATATCTTCTTTTCTATTATTTCTTAGATATATTTTACTATGAGTATCTCCTCTATAACCTTCATCATGTATTTTACTATGTGTGTGTGTATATATATATACCCACTAAATCCCTCATTGTGTATTGGACTAAATAAATAAATAAATAAATAAATAAATAAATAAATAAATAAATAAATAAATAAATAAATAAATAAATAAATAAATAAATAAATAAATAAATAAATAAATAAATAAATAAATAAATAAATAAATAAATAAATAAATAAATAAATAAATAAATAAATAAATAAATAAATAAATAAATAAATAAATAAATAAATAAATAAATAAATAAAGTTGGGTTCTGTGCTCTGATGTACATCCAGCATTTATTCCCCTGTTCTTGAGTGGACTCTATTCATAGACAGATCAATAGACTCAGCCTTGATAGCTTGAAAGCTGTCAGCCTGGATAGCTTCAAGGCAGGATTAGACAGATTCATGGATGCCAAGTGGATCGGTGGTTATTGAAATGGATGTCCATGTGCCGCCTCTATGTTGGTTGAGGCATGCAGGGTTCCCTTGGGTACCATTTGTTGGGGGTCAAGGGAGAGGGAGGGTCTTGCTTTCTCTTTCTGCTCAAAATCCCCATGGACAATTGGTGTGACACAGAATGTTGGACTCGATGGGCTTTGGCCTGATTCAGCATGGCTCTTTTTATGTTCTTAATAGACTGTTGGCCGAGTGAAAGCTAGAATTTTTGGAATCCTCTCCTCTCCCATTGGGCACTGGGGTTCATCCGAAACTTTGCGCATGGGTCAGAAAACGCACTGATCCTGATCACCGGCCTGTTTGCAGCCCCAACAATACGAGGTGGATTGGGTTCCAGTCACCTCCAGCACAGCCCATTATGCACGGGTTATTGACACAAGAAACCGTGCAGAATGACCCTTGCGTTTTCCAGGTCATTGGACAGCTCACAAATGCTCCATTTGCTATTCATTAACGCAAGGACACATCTCTAAACAAGCCCTCCCCTGCTACTGAATAGGAGAGGCTGCCTAATACAATAATTAGGATTTAATATCATCTAAAGCAGAGGAAGCATTATGTTCCAATAAGTAGATGAGGATGTAGCATTTTACACCAAATGCATGCTTTCTTAAGAAGGCTGAGATTTGAATAGGCAAGTGAGATGCTGTTAAGAATGCCCTTCAGTGTGGTTTTTACTGAACCAGCATTTATTTTATTTATTTTATTTATTTATTAATCAGATTTGTATGCCGCCCCTCTCCGCAGACTCGGGCGGCTAACAGCAATAATAATACAATGTAAACAAATCTAATATTTAAGTTAATTTAAAACCCCAATTTAGAAACCAATCATACATACTGACATACCATGCATAAATTTTATAAGCCTAGGGGGAGGGAAAGTCTCAATTCCCCCATGCCTGACGACAGAGGTGGGTTTTAAGGAGCTTACGAAAGGCAAGGAGGGTGGGGGCAACTCTGATATCTGGGGGGAGTTGGTTCCAAAGGGTCGGGGCCGCCACGGAGAAGGCTCTTCCCCTGGGTCCCGCCAAATGACATTGTTTAGTTGACGGGACCCGGAGAAGGCCAACTCTGTGGGACCTAACTGGTCGCTGGGATTCGTGCGGCAAAAGGCGGTCCCGGAGATATTCTGGTCCGGTGCCATGAAGGGCATGCCATAATAGCAACAATATATTCTGGCTTACACTGATTTAAAGCCTTGTTAACCCACAAAGTTTTATATTAGTCTGCTTTGTAGCATAGTCTTCCCTCTAGGGTTTCTTTAAATACCGAGGGAAAGTGAGATTCCTCACTGTGAACTAAGGGTTAACAACAACACAACAACAGCAGCAGCAGCAGAAGCAAATGAGTTCATTGGAGATAAGGTGTAGATTTAGATCCAAGAGAGAACCAAATCTCAAGAGTAAGAGAAGTGTAGGATTTCAGAGTCAGAATTCTCATCCTCCATGAGGATAGCAACAGAACTTATATACCGCTTCACAATGCTTTTACAGCCCACTTTAAGTAGTTTACAGAGTCAGCATCTCACCCCAACAATCTGGGTCCTTATTTTACCCATCTCGGAAGGACAGAAAGTTGAGTCAACCTTGAGCTGGTCAGGATTGAACTCCTGGCAGTGGGCAGAGTTTGCCTGCAATACTGCATTCTAACCATTGCGTATCATGGATAGATGGGTGGGTGGGTGGATGGGAGGGCAATAGCACTTAGACTTTTATTTATTTAGTTATTTATTTATTTAGTTAGTTAGTTAGTTAGTTAGTTAGTTAGTTAGTTAGTTAGTTAGTTAGTTAGTTAGTTATTGGATTTGTATGCCGCCCCTCACAACAACAGAACAATACAAACCCAATAGTTTAAAACAATTTAAAACCCTTAATATAAAAAACAATCATACGTCTCATACAAACCATACATAAAGCTGAAACGGCCCAGGGGAATCAATTTCCCCATGCCTGATGGCAGAGGTGGGTTTTAAGGAGTTTGGGAAAGACAAGGAGGGTGGGGGCATCCTAATCTCTGGGGGGAGTTGGTTCCTGAGGGTCAGGGCTGCCACAGAGAAGGCTCTTCCCCTGGGTCCCACCAGACGACATTGTTTTGTCGACAGGACCCAGAGAAGGCCAAGTCTGTGGGACCTAACCAGTCGCTGGGATTCGTGCGGCAGAAGGCCGTCCCGGAGATATTCTGATCCGATGTCATGAAGGGCTTTATAGGTCACAACCAACATTTTTAATTGTGACTGGAAACTGCATCTCAGTGCTTTATAGCCTTCTCTAAGTGGTTTACAGAGTCAGCATATTGCCCTCAAAACCTGGTCTTCATTTTACCCATCTTGGAAGGATGGAAGGCTGAGTCAACCTTGAACCAATGAGAATCAAACTGCTGGCAGTTGGAATGCTGCAGGTACATCCGTGAGAGTTTTAAAGAGCTTTCCTTCAACTGGATGCTCTCCAGATATGCCCAGAAATTTAGGGTGGATACAAATGTCCAGAAGGCAGCGGATGTGTATGATTGAAGCTACTATCTTGTTTTTTTCTGGATGCCTGTCTCAATGCTCCTGGTTGGATTTTGTTCTCTATAATCCTTTGTACCCTAAAAATCTGGAGGCACCATTTTGGAAAAAGCTGGTAGCCAGCAGAAGAACGTTGCACCAGAAATGATGACAGAGTCTTTCAAGAGATTTGGGGTGGTGCGGTGTTTAGAGTGCAAGCACTGCCGGCTACTTCAGCTAACTGCTACCTGTAGTTCAGCAGTTCAAATCTCACCACTGCCTCAAGGTTGACTCAACCTTCCATCCTTCCGAGGTGGATAAAATAAGGACCCAGAGGCTGATTCTGTAAACTGCTTAGAGAAGACTGTAAAAGCACTAGGAAGCGGCATATATGTCTAAATGCTATTGCTATTGCTATCCCCAAGTAAACCTTCCAGGTAGTCCAATTTTCATAATGGCTTTGTAATCATCTCTTTAGCAACCATTTAAAGTTATGACAGTGTTGAGAAAAGTCTTATCTTCCCCCTGGTCCTGGTCCTGACGCTTACAACGATCACATCACACACACTCCCAAAGTTGTATGATCACAATTCAGGCATTGGGCAACCGGATCACATTTACAACTGGTTGCAGTGCCCCGCAGTCTTGTGATCAAAATTTGCAACCAAGAGTGTAAGGCTGTGGCATTCAGTTAATGACCAGTGCATTTGGCTTACTGATTGTCCTAAAAGTGGGTTCAACTCTACTTGTGACCCCAATGGCTTATGATGGAAATTACAGTCTCAATTGGGGTCATAAGTTAAGGACTACCTATAAACAGAGTTTATCTTGGATTTCAGGACAATCACTAGCAGAGTGAAAGTAGATGAAAACACTAAAGTTTTCTTAAACTTGGTGTCTTCATTTTTCCTTAAAAATGTTAATTTTAGGAATATCCTTTTCCAGTGATGGCAAACCTTTTTTCTCACACTACCATGCATGCCAAGTTCCCATACCCATAATTCAATGCATGGGAAGGGTGAAAACAGCTTCCCCCGCCCCCCGGAAACCCCCTAGAGACCGGAAATGGTCTGTTTCCCAAGTTCTGATGGGCCCAGTAGGTTTGTGTTTTGCCCTCCCCAGGCTCCAAAGGCTTCCCTGGAGCCATAGGAGGGAAAAATGCCTCCCCCATCCCCCCGGAGGCTCTCTGGAAGCCAAAAACACCCTCCCAGAGCCTCTATGCAGGGCCAAAAATCAGTGGCCAGCACACACATATGCGTTGGAGCTGAGCTAGGGCAACGGCTCGTGTGCCAGCAGATATGGCTCCGTGTGCCACCTGTGGCACCCGTGCCATAGGTTCGCCATCACTGCCCTATTCTGTTGTTGAGTCATATTTTCATGTGTTTCAAGCATGTTTGCCATAGGAAAATGCCATGGAAAACAGGTATGACAACTTGCTTTTTGTCTTTCATCTTGAGATGGAGGTTCAGCAGCCAAAAAGCTATGAATACATCAGCTGTATATTGGTGAACAAAACCACAGCAGGCGCAAAGGAAAATTAAGCTCAGCTCTACGTTTGACAAAAGAAAGCTGCTTCTCAAAAGATTAAATCCAGAGATCCAGATGGAAGCCTCAGCAGTTTTAAAAGAATACTGATAGGTGTGAGTCCCAACGGATTCTGAATCATTTGCAAAGAAGAAAGATAATCTTTAAATAATATCTCTTAAAAACTGGTGTCTTCCAAAGATGAGTGGATGAGAACTGAGAAGAAGCATGATTAATCTGGCAAGTTGCTCAATCACTTGAGATCTCCATGTCACTGGGCAATCTGTAAAAAAAAATAAGTGTGTGAAAGTGCCCAATTCATGCTGTTCACTTCTGGCCCACAGCCCTTTCTTTGGAACCAAGCCAGGAACAAAGATCTGGAGATTATTAATACAGGTAGGAGACAGAACAAAACCTTCTTCTTTTCATCAGAGGACATCTCCATTCATGGTCTCCATTCATTCTACTTCTAAGCTGGACTCTTGCCTGATCCATTCAATATCCCCACCCACAAATTGAGTGGAGAATTTCAAAAGGTCCCCAGTACCCAAAAATAAGGGAAGGACATGGGTTAGGATAGCAACTCATGACATTTGCCAAGGAGGCAGAATGGCCAGAAAGCACTTCTGCAGGCTACATCTGCTGCCTGCAATTCGGCAGTTCTAATCTCACCAGGCTCAAGGTTGACTCAGCCTTCCATCCTGGGTAAAATGAGGATCCAGATTATTGGGAGACTGACTCTGTAAACCACTTAGAGAGCCCTTCCTTCCTTCCTTCCTTCCTTCCTTCCTTCCTTCCTTCCTTCCTTCCTTCCTTCCCTCCCTCCCTCCCTCCATTCATCCATCCATCCATCATTTTCAGGCTGACTCTGCCCACTGCCAGCAGTTCGATTCTGACGGCTCAAGGTTAACTCAGCCTTCCATACTTCTGAGGTGGGTAAAATGAGGACCCAGATTGGGGCATGTTTAATTTATGCATGGTATGTTTGTGTGTGCGTCTGTTAGTTTATGGGGTTCTTTTAAAGCTTGTATAAATTTAAAGTTTTCTGATTATTTATGATTTGTTCTACTCTGTTGTGAGCCGCCCCGAGTCTTCGGAGAGGGGCGGCATACAAATCTAAATAATAAATAAATAATAATAAATAAAACAGGCACTTAGTGCTATAAAACACTGTAAAGTGGTATATAAGTCTAAGTGCTATTGCTATTTTGTTACCTGAGCCAAAATACAAGATGGCCTCACAGCATCTCCACCACTCCAAATTAACTAATTGCTAAACATAACTTCGAGAATAATACAGACTAGATTCCATCACTTCTCTTTAGCACAGAAAATGTGTGTGACCTTGGAGAAACTCAAGCAATGTTATGTTTTTCTTCTCAAGAGTTAATGTTGCAGCACACATATAGAAAACCCTCCAAACAATTATTGGCTGTGTGGCCACAACTAAAACAGCCAATGAAATCCTAGGCTGCATTAATAGAGGAACAGACTCCTTTACAAAGTACGGCCACACTTGGAGTATTGCATCCAGTTTTGGCCACCACAATATCATGTTGAGACTCTGGAAAGAATATAGAGAAGTGCAACAAACATAGTTAGGGGGCTAGAAGCTAAAACATATGAAGAAGTGGGTATGCCTAATGTAGTGAAAAGAAGGAGGGGCTGCAATAGCAGTGTTCCAGTATTTGAGAGGCTGCCACAAAGATGAGGGAGGCAAACTATTTTCCAAAGCACCAGACAGCAAGAGAAGAACCAATGAATGGAAACTAATAGCAATAGCACTTATATATCGCTTCACAATGCTTTACAGCCCTCTCTAAGCAGTTTACAGAGTCAGCCTATTGCCTCCAACAATCCGGGTCTTCGTTTTACCAACCTCAGAAGGACGGAAGGCTGAGTCCACCTTGAGCCTGGTGAAATTTGAACTGCCAAATTACAAGCAGCTGGTACACAGCAGTAGTAGCCTGCAGTACTGCACTCTGACCACTGTGCCACCATGGCTCATAATCAAGGAGACAAGCAACTTATAGGTAATGAGAAATGTTCTAAAATGAGAATAATGAACCAGTGGAAGGGTTTGTCTCATCAGAGGTTGTGGGTGCCTCGTCACTGGAGGTGTTGAAGGGAATGGACAGCCATTTCTCTGAAATGTTATAGACCAGGAGTGTCAAGCTCACAGCCTCTCTAGGAATCTCCTGGGAGGAAACAAGGCCGGAAAAGGCATGGAGAAACCTCCATGGGGCCTCTCTTGGAAACTCCTGGGAGGAAACATGACCTCCACCCTCCCTGTGGTTTCCCCAGTCGCATGCATTATTTGCTTTTACATTGGTTCCTATGGGGAAAATTGCTTCTTCTTACAAACTTTTCTACTTAAAAACCTGGTCACGGGACAAATTAAGTTCGTAAGTAGAGGTACCACTGTATAATACCTGATGACAACATGTCATCATGAGTTTGACACCCCTGGAATAGAATCTCCTCCTCAAGCAGGGGATTGGATTAATGGGCCTCCAAGGTCCGTTCCAACTCGGTTAGTCTATGTTTTATATTTCATCCCAACCTCATATGCCGGATTGAAACAGGAAGCTGTTCCAGGCAATTGCCTTAATATCAGCGTCCCCCACAGTGTGTTACCTTGGCATTCAGTAAAACGTTAGAGCTTTTAACTGTTAGGTTTAATTAAAAAGCAAGGGAAAATAGCCTGCTGTTCAAACTCATTTATTTTTCAAGGATGTTTCAGGACCACACGATCTTCCCTTGATAGAGAAGGGAAGGTGGAACCGTTGCAGCCTATCATTTTTGAAACATGTTCAGAAAACAGGGAAATAAAAGTGAGATAAAATAATATACAGAAGCCTTACACAGTAGAGAGGAGGGCAGAGAATAACTCACCAGCTTGCATTTTGTTATCAGAGGATAATCAGAACTACAGGGGAAAAAACAATTGCTGCCAACCTGCCTTCCATTGAGGACCTGTATATTGCATGAGTCAAAAAGAGGGCTGTGAAAATATTTACTGACCCCTCGCATCCTGGACATAAACTGTTTCAACTCCTACCCTCAAAACGTCACTACAGAGCACTGCACACCAAGACAACTAGAAAACAAAAACTGTTTTTTCCCAAACGCCATCACTCCGCTAGACAAATAATTCCCTCAACACTGTCAAACGATTCACTAAGGCTGCATTTATTTATTTGTTTGTTTGTTTGTTTGTTCAATTTTTATGCTGCCCTTCTCCTTAGACTCAGGGTGGCTTACAACATGTTAGCAATAGCACTTTTTAACAGAGCCAACATATTGCCCCCATAATTTGGGTCCTCATTTTACCCACCTCGGAAGGATGGAAGGCTGAGTCAACCTTGAGCCGGTGATGAGATTTGAACCGTTGACCTACAGATCTAAAGTCAGTTTCAGTGGCCTGCAGTACAGCACTCTACCTGCTGCGCCAACCCTGCGCAGGTCATCTAGTCCAACCGCCTGCCCAAGCAGGAGACTCTACACCCTTTCTAACAAATGGCAGTTCAGTTTCTCCTTGAATGCCTCCAGTGATGAAGCTTTCACAACTTCCAAAGGCAATCATTGGTTGATTGTTTTCACTGCCAGAAAATTCCTCCTTATTTCCAGGTTGAATCTCTCCTTGATCAGTTTCCATCCATTATTCCTTGTCTGGCCTTCAGGTGCCATGGAAAATAGCTTGACACACACCCCTCCTCTCTGTGGCAGCCCCTCAAGTAGTGGAAGACTATTATCATCTCTACCTTGGTCCTTCTCTTCACTAGACTAGCCATGCCCAGTTTCTACAACTGTTCTTCATGTGTTTTGACCTCCGGGTCTCTTTGTCCAACCCTGGCCCCCTGCCCAAACAAGAGACCCTACATCAATCTCTTCTTAAAAGTTCCAATGAGGAAGCTCCCACAACTTCTGAAGGCAACTTTTGTTCCATTGGCTGATTGTTCTCGTTGTCAGAAAATTCCTCCTTATTTCCAGGTTCAATCTCCCCTTGTTCAGTTTCCATCCATTATTCCTCGTCTGGCCTTCAGGTGCTCTGGAGAATACTTTGAACCCCCTCCTCCCTGTGGCAGCCCCTCAAATACTGGAAGAAGTAAAGAATCCCAGAAAAGCCTCAGATGTTTTCCTAGCTTGAAAGTGACAAGGGCCCATTTCAAAAATCCTGCAAGGATTAAACAAGGAAACACCTTGATTCAGGTGAAATCAAAGCTGCAAGGGAAAGCGTGTTTTGACAAGCACATCAAATGAGGGTGTTGGTGAAAGAGACCATAAATAATCCATGCTGGGGAAGTGTGCTCCCATCCAACTTTGCCCAAGGGTTTACACATTGGTGGGAAACACTCAGCTACTGTGGTTTCCACATTTCAGGTATTCATACATTTCCTATGCTCCCCCCCCCCCCAAAAAGCAGTGTTGTGTCACATTTGCTCAGTTTCCCAATCTAAACCAGCCACCTCTCTAGACCAACAAGTGCTGAAAAGAAAACGAGGAAGATTTGAAGTCTAATGTTCAAGACAATGAAGACGGAGATGCATATCTCTCAAATTGATTCAACCTGAACAGAGATTGATGGTTTAAGTTTGGGAGGGGGGATTTATTAAAATTTGGGGAGTGATCACTGAGATCACATCTGAGGCTTTGAGGGAGCCTTGGCCTCGGTGGTGCAGTGGTTAGAGTGCAGCACTGCAAGGTACTTCTTCAGTTTGGCAGATCAAATCTCAGTAGATAGGGGAATAGGGGAGAATTGGGTTTGCCAAATTGGGAACTTTACCGCCTAGCGCAGGTTGCAGATGGAGCCATATCTGCTCGCACATGAGCTGTTACCATAGCTCAACTCCACTGTGCATGTATGTGTTAGACAGGCTGATTTTCGGCTCACCCAGAGGCTCTGGGACGGCTTCTGGAGAGTCTCTGGTCTGATGGGGAGGATATTTTTGCCTCTGGAGCCTGGGGAGGGCAAAAACAGGCCCACCAAGCCCACCAGAGTTTGGGAAATGGGCTGTTTCAGCTCTCTGGGGGGACAGGGGAGGTCATTTTTGCCATCCCCAGGCATTGAATTATGGGTGTGGGCACTCACGCATGCACAATAGCACACGAACATGCGCTTTCAGCACCTGTGGGAAAAAAAGGTTTGCCATCACTGATCTAGCATCACTACCATTACATTCAGGTTCCCAGATGGTTCTCTTCCATAGAAGCATTAATTTACCCAAATGCTCTAGATATAGGTAAAATCATAACATAAGACCAACTCCTGGATGAAAAGGATCAACTAATCTCAAAACAAATATTACAGGAGTAGCCAGTCCAAATTAAAGGAATAGCCAGTCCAAATTAAAGGAATTAATTTGGACTGGCTACACTACTTGCAGATTAAATCTAAATGCAACGAGGACAAAATTAAACATGGATTTCAGAAAAACAAACATCTTAGATAAACGTCTCCTAGGTACAGATGAAAAAATAATCTCCAAATTATATAATTTTCTGTTACAATATGAGCTCCTGGGGGAGGAAGTAAAAGGCAACATGATCGCGTGGGCCCAACATTTCAGTTGTCCCATAAACCTTAAAAAAATGGGGTAAAATCTGGACAACCAATGACAAGCTAATTTTGGCAACAACTTATAGAGAGAATATTTATTATTCTCATTATTCTGTGAGCCACCCCGAGTTCTCGGAGAGGGATGGCATACAAATCCAAATAAATAAATAAATAAATAAATTTATAAAATGTTCTACCAGTGGCAACCTTCCCCCAGCATGCCAACACATTTAATAAACTTGTGGACAAAAATAAGGAAGGAGTATTAGGCATGTTTGACACCTTGAGTTATTACATACAGACAGATAGACAGGAGATAGAGTGTAAAGGGAGGGAGGGAGGAGAGAGAGAGAGAGAGAGAGATTATCTAATCTAATAATTCAAATTAGGCAGTTTGTCTCTGAGTTTTTAAAAAATGCAAGATGTATTTTGTGCAAACCTAATAGGGAGATTTTGCAGGAGGACAGGTGAGGGCATTCTGGTAAATAGACATTTCATAGCTGGGAAAAAGTTCCCACGAGAGCTGTATGGTGAATTCACTCATGGGGCCACATTTGCAAGAGCACCCAGCACTCAAACATCCCAGTGTAATTAGTAGCAAAAGAAAAAGAAAGGGGAAAATGATGAAGAATATCTTATTGTAGCTGAAAAACTGTCTAGTAGTTCAACTTTTGTGTAAAGATAAAAGCCCAAGAAGATAAAGTTGGGGCTGTGGTCAAAGTTACAGTTAGCAGCATTTGGATAGCAGCCGGTAGACAGCTCAATCAATTTAGCTTCCACAACTGAGATGCTTCGAATTTGTTTGTTTGTTTACTTACTTAGACAAGTATGTATTGGATAACAGATACAGTGTTCCTTCGATTTCCGCGGGGGATGCGTTCCGAGACCACCCGCGAAAGTTGAATTTCCGCGAAGTAGAGATGCGGAAGTAAATACACCATTTTTGGCTATGGACAGTATCACAAGCCTTCTCTTAACACTTTAAACCCCTAAATTACCATTTCCCATTCCCTTAACAACAATTTACTCACCACTATTACTGGTACTCACCATTGAATAAGACACTTAGTGATCCTGATATTTATAAACATAGTTATTTATTAACTATATTTTTTTTTTGTTATTTATTTGCAAAAATTATTAGTTTGGCGATGACATATGACGTCATTGGGCGGAAAAAACCGTGGTATAGAAAAAAACTGCAAAGTATTTTTTAATTAATATTTTTTGAAAAACCGTGGTATAGGCTATTTGTGAAGTTTGAACCCACGAAAATCGAGGGAACACTGTATAGATACCTGTATAATCATACAGTATTAAACATGATTATTAATGCATGAAATGCATATGAATAAAATGGGACATTAGGAAAGGGATGGTAGGCATATTGGTTCATTTATGCACACCCCTTACAGACCTCTTAGGAATGGCATGAGGTCAATGGTAGACAGCCTAAGGTTAAAGTTTTGGGGGTTTAGGGAAGAAGCCACAGTGTCAGGTAGTGCATTCCAGGCATTGACCTGTTTGTTTGTTTGTTTGTTTGTTTGTTTGTTTGTTTGTTTGTTTGTTATTAAAGTTTGAAGGGACCTTGTAGGTCATGTAGTCCAACCCCTACTCAAGCAGGAGTTGCTACACCATTTTGGAGATATGGCAGTCCAGTCTCCCCTTGAAAGTCTCAAGCATTGGAGCTATCACAACCTCCACAGGCAAGCTGTTCCACTGGTTGATCGCTCTCATGGTCAGAAAGTTCCTCCTTATTTCTAGGTTGAATCTCTACTTGATCAGTTTCCATCCATTATTCCTTGTCTGTCCTTCTGGTGCTTGACCCCCTTGGAAAATAACTTGACCCCCTTCTCTCTGTGGCAATCCCTCAAGTATTGGAACACTGTTATCATGTCACCCCTGGTCCTTCTCCAGACTGTCCATGCCCAGTTCCTGCAACCGCTCTTCAGATGTTTTAGTTTCCAGTCCCCTAATCATCCTGGTAGATCTCCTCTGCACTGTCTCTAGAGTTTCAATGTCTTTTTTGTAGTGTGGTGACCAAAACTGGATGCAGAACTGTTGCTGAAGTCGTTATTTCCTGCAATCAACAAATACATAAATCATGGTCCTTTATCTGTACCTATCCATCTGCTTAAAAGAAGATCTGTTGATTCAGTCCAAAGCCAGGATTTAACTTCACCTTGTTGCTAGTCATGTATGTCCACTCACAAGCGGCCAAAGGTTTGGATTACACAGGGACACAGCGTTTTGTTTGATTTTGACTTGACATGTAGAAGGTCACACACAGAAGTTTGGAAGCCATGCTATGTGAACCAGCCCACTGTGGCTTTTTTCAACCACCATGGTTAAAAGAAACTATGGTTCAGCGTATTATCTCTAGACAGTGCGATACTCTGCAGAAATGCACTTAAGGGGGCAAGAGTTTGTACATCTCTAGAGTCAGGGATCAGACTAATTTTTTATTTTTTTTGCTTAGGATGCAAAACAAGAGAAGCCATGTGATTGTCAACTGGGACCAGGAAATATCAAGAATTTTGCTGTGTGTATTGAGGAGGGGAAATTCACTCCATTATTAAGCCACCTGGAGCAATCAGAGGAAAAGGTGGAGTAAAAATGCAGTAGCATCAATTAATTTTTAAGAACTGCTTGATTTGGAGTAATTTCTTTGTAAGTTGATAGACGGTGCATATAGTCCTCAGAGAAATCCAATTAATAAAATAATAATAAAATAATAAAATAAAATAAAATATTACCAACCATGTCATTGCCTTCTTCCATGATGATTTTTTTTTTTTGACTTTCCAATAAAGCCTGCCAAGATTACCATAGATTTGAAGCAGAATTTGGCAATCTTAACTGAATGGACCAAATGTGCAGAGAAGTTTTACTTATTCTCAATGGCCAATTAAATAGGAGACTGTATTATTGGAATGTTTTATGACAGAGGTAAATTAAGATCCCGTTATATCCTCCTGACTGGACCTTCTATTTTATTTTGTTTTGCTAAGAAGCTGCCCAATTCAAGACAGCTCTGGACCAGGGGTGAGTTCCTACCAGTCAAGTCCATTGCACTGTCTGATGTGCAATTTGGGCACGATGGCACCTGTGCTCTTTGCCTATCTATGCGCGCCAAGCTTTTTTCCTAATTTCTGGCTGTCTGAGCATGCGCAGAAGGAAAACCGTCCCTCTGCGCATGCATGGAAGTGAAATTTCACTGGGGACATGCGGGCACAAGCATAGCATCCCTCTGCGCATGTGAAACATCACAATGCGCACACAGCATACCGGTAGGAAGGTAAGAGGAACCCACCATGGACAACTTAGACTTAAAAATAAAAAAATCAGAGCAATAAAGGGAAAAATGCACATCCTGACATTAAAAACTAACACAATACACACAGGAATAACTGAGAGGGTCTCTGTAACCTCCCTACCTCAAGGCCTGGGAGAGAGGGCAGGTCTTCAAAGCATCTCAAGGGTGGAACTTCCTTAATTAGGACCAGGGAATTATTAGTTTTCTAAGCCAAAAATGCCAAAATGCTTGCAGCCCAACTGGTTTTCTCTTGACTACAAATAAGAAGGCATCTTTCCGTATCTCCGGTTCTGGGTGTCTTCTAAAATAAATTTGCTTCTTAAAACAAAATAAAACGGGAGCTATTATTTTTCCACAATTTAGAAACGAAACTCTTTTTTTAAAAACACTTCAAAATTGCATCTTTGTTTTTTGTTTTTTTGCAGTAACATCAATCCCGTTGGTTCATGCTCAAGCGAATCAACTAATTTTACTGTCTTTCCCCACCACAATTATTACTGTCCCTCCAGATATCTCCTCATCTTTATTGGTGCATTTGATTTCTGCTTCTCCTACCTCCCCTCCCCCCCCCCCCCGTGTTAAAATTTAATTCTGTTTAAAATATGACTTTCAAAGAAAACAGTGTTTGAAAGTTGGCCTCTGGAAAGCTCTGCTTTCTGTGATATGTTTCCTTGTTAAACTTTCATAGCCCATCCAATCCAGAAACGTATCTATTAGGGATTATCAAAGGGCAACATACAAAAGCAAATTACTATCTTGTTATACACATCTTAGCAGCCACTAGACTATTTTTCGCACAGACAGGGACGTATGGAAATCCCCCAAAAAGAGAACATGGTGATTTTAAAAAATGTTGGGTTGTGCAGCAATGTGTAGGCTTACCTTAGAATTACAGAACTGTCAAAAAAAACATCTTTACTGTGTGGGAAAAATTCTATAATTGGTTTTGGGGGGGAAAACAATAACAAGTAATCTCATAAAATTGCAAATATTAATATAATTGTAAATTAATAAAAGCAATAGACACGAATGCACAAATATCGCATGCCGAAGACATAGAAATGTTAAATGTAAATAGGTGTATGTGTTTTAGCTTTGTTTTTTGTATTCTTCTTTTATTATTTTAAAAACTAAATAAAATTATTTTTTTTTAAAAACGTCCATAGCCAATCACCGGGACCTACCCTTTTGCCTGCTGAGATTTTATGAGGTCAACCTGTGCAGTTTGCTTTGCTCTTTCTGAGTCACCTGGGCGGTGTTTGCAAAGGTGTGTCTGCCTCTCAAACATTCCCATGTCAACCGGGCTGCACTAAACGAAGAAGATAAACGACTCCTTCAGGTTGAGTGCAGCTAAAGTCCCAGGGATCGGCCTCATCCTGCCATTTTCCTGACAACAATCTTAAAGTGGTTTGCAGGTCCACTTTCACAGATTCTTTTTGGCTTTTCATTTCCCAATCTCGTCTACCACCATGGTTTCTTCTCCAGGTGTTAAATTAGCAAACTCCCCATAGTTCAAATAAACCTACTCTGTTGAAATCAACAACAGGGATTGGCTGAGCTGCTCTCCTCTCCCATTTTCTACTCTCCTCTTAAGATGTTGGAATAGAAGAAAGGAGTCAAGTTCATGTTCATTTATTTATTTACTTACCGTATTTTTCGGTGTATAAGATGCACCTTTTTCCTCCCTAAAAGAGGGTGATAATTAGGATGCGTCCTATACTCTGAATGTAGCTTTTTCCCCCCAGCCCTAACTAGCTGCTAACGATCTTTCCATCTCTTTGACTTTGCAAAGAATCTTTTCCAAGCCCTAAGTGTTTGCAGGGTTTTTTTCCATTGCTCTACTTGCTCCAAATGTTTCTTTCCAGGTGCTAATGATGTTCCCAGCTCTTACTGGCTTGCAAGATCTTTCATTGTTACTCTCTCAGAATAAAGTTTTCTTTTAAGCCCTTAACCAGGGGATAAAATAATGGGCTGAAGGTGACCAGACTAAGGACGCTAGCCAGATGAATACCTGGTAAGCAGATTCTTTTCCCTATTTTCCTTCTCAAAAACTAAGGTGCATCTTATACCCTAAAACATACGGTAATTTGGCTTATATGCTACTCAATCCTACAGGACTCAGGACAGCTCACAACAATAAAACAATACAGTAAAAAGTCAAATAGAGAGCCTCAGTGATGCAGTGGTTAGAGTGGAAGCTACTTCTGCTGATTACCGGCTGCCAGCAGTTTGGCAGATAGAATCTCAGTAGGCTCAAGGTTGACTCAGCCTTCCATCCTTCCGAGGTGGGTAAAATCAGGAGTGGGATGGGAATGAAGATTTTTGCAATATCCTTCCCTGCCACGCCCACCAGGACACACCATGCCCACCAAGCCATGCCCACAGAACCAGTAGTAAAAAATTAATAAATCCACCACCGCTTGAACCAAATATACACAGACCACGGAGAGAATCAGTATTAAAATGCCGATGCACGCGCAGTTCTGCGTAACTGGCGGGTGGGCGTAGGCGTCCTGGAGAGACTTTGCTTCTGTGCATGCTCAGAGGATGCACATGAGAGATTTTGCCAATTTTTTTTTTAATGCTGAAATCTCATGCGCGGCATGTCCTCTCACAATATTTTGCTTCCTGCGCATGCGCAGCAGCAAAATCTCGGTAGGACATGCATGCACGCATGCCGGTCACCCAGAGCTGCACGTGCATTGCGCCAGTAGCAGCCTGGGGGGAATGTATTAAATTCACGCGTGAATGAAGAGGCGAGACATGGGAACAGTTCAATGCCTTTATAGTCTGTTCTGCCGGACTCTCTGGCAGGAGCCTCCCAAAAATTAAAGGGTACAAATTGCAGACACACACACGTTTGAAAATTCAAAACGATGTTCTTTATCACAAAATTCAAAATAAACTAAGCACTCTTTTTGTATTTCAAAGAGCACTCGTCCCAAAACAACCTGGTAGTTTGTACAAGTCCCTTATCAGTTCGTAAGTACTTAGCTTGTAGCTGAGAAGAAAGTCACAGCCCTTCTTCTTCCACGAAGTGAAACACACTTTGCTCTGCTTTGGTTTCAAAGTGGTGAAAAGTCAACAAACAAAGGCCGTAGTCAGGAAGACATTCATGAAACACAACGATCAGATAATTCTCCACAATGGCCAAACCCACACACCGCTATTTATAGCGGCAGCACTAATTGCAGCAGCCCCACCCAACCACAGGTGGCCTCATTTTCTCTTGTAATAATCCTTTAGTTGTTGCTTCCTATGCATCACTCTACGCATGCGTGGATGTGTCATTAATTCTTGTTCAGAATCCAGAGATGAAACAGATGATTGATCTCCTCCTGGGCTCTCTGCCAAACTCCCCTCTTCCCTGTCACTCACGCTTCCTTGGTCAGAGGAGACTTCGTCGGCAGATTCCACTGGAAGCAAAACAGGCCTGCAGCATGTGGATGTCTCCCCCCACATCCACCTGCACATTCCTTGGGGCAGGAGCTGGGCCAGAGCTAACCACAACAATAGTCTATTAGCTAGAACTAATATGGACTGCCGGCAGGCTGAAGGAAAGCCGCTTTTAAGGGCTGGCCACTGACAGCAGTTTATTTCTCCCGCCGCTAGATTAGCCAATCAGTGGCAGCTATGCAAATACGTATGGCATGCATCAGTAATGGGCAGCCAAACTTTTTACTGCCATGCGGTGGGTGTGGCTTATTTTGTGGGTGTGGCTTAAGGGTCATGTGACTGGGTAGAAGTGGCTTGCGGGCCATGTGACCAGGTGGGAGTGGCTTGAACCATCATCATCGTTCAAGTAAACTTACAACCTTACCAGTGGGCTATGAATGTTTGTCGGGTGGTGGGCACAATTCACAAAACATTTGTTTTATGTTGTGTGTATCTTTATATTGTAAAAAATCAATTATTTTTTTATTTTTATTTTTTTAATGGGATGACAATTTGCTTCAAATTTCCTGCACTCTCCTTCCTGGGTCACACACACACACACACACCACCTCAGCTTGGGTAGCTAGGCGAATGGGTGCTGCCAGGAGCATAAATGCTTCTAGCGCCGCTTCCACCCATGCCTTCTGCTTGCACCTCAGGTGGGAGGTGGAGCCAGGCAGGAGAGAAGGAAGCTCATTCGAGGCCAGGAAGGAGGAAAGAGGAAAAAAGCAAGGAGCCCAGACAGAGCAGCAGCAGAGGAAAAAAGGAGAGCCAAGCTGAATAATTCAGGAAGTGACAGCCGCCAATCAGCTGGAGCTGCGCACACATCTTCATTTCTGCCGGTGGAACTGCGTTCCACCCCATCCTGCCTACTGCCCACCCCTGGCATGCATGCAGTGAAGGACTGCCAATTTTTTTACTACCACGCTGTGGGCGTGGCTTATGCAGGACGCCCTGCATTTTCTTTCAACATCTTTCAGTGGAAATTGGACACTCTGAGTGGAGCTCCATTTTTGCTACCCCACTGCGTTTCCTCCCCTCCCCATCCGGGCAGCAACCCACCCCTGGTACATCAGTACGTAACAGAATGGGCTTGACTCCAATTCAGAGTTGCATTCAGACATTCTTACTGCCGTTTACCCAAAGCTTGCAAAATTCTGCTGCACAAAGAACAACCCTTGGAGGGAAACCTTCTACTTCAACTTTCTTCTGTTATTTCACACCTTTCTCAACCTCTGGCTCTTTCTAGATGTAAATCTGAGACGTCCCAATCCATTGAGAGGATGCCTCCAGCTGTGTCATATGCTAGGAGAGCCAAGACATAAGTTGTGTGGCGCATTTTTTGAGCTGGGTACCAAAACGCTGCGGTTTCTTTGCTTTGCTTTCACAACCAAAACTTCAAGCCCAAACTATGTGCTAAAGTGGGTGGGTGTGGAGCTGGTAGCTGAGGACATCTGAGAGGGCCAGGTCAGGGCATGTCCTTGTATCAAACAGGATTCTGGTAGAGAGGAGGGAGGGGCACCATATTCTGCACCTGTTGTCCATATACTCAACATTTGAAAAAAAAAAGAGAGTCAATATTGACATACAGTTCCTTGGCTAATAAAATACCACCATCATTTGAAAATCCACTAAGTTATGGTATTACAGGGCAGAAACATAGGCTGTATTCAGGCGGGGATTGCTACTTACTGCCACTACCAATGCACAGCTTTGAGATTTTGCTTCTGTAAATGTGCAGGAAGCAAAATTTTGCAAGAGGATGTGGGGGCAGTGCAGGAAAGTGTGCATGCATGGGGAGGGAGGGAAGGGGTGTGGGGCACGTGTGCGCATGCTAGCACATCCGCACACACCCCTTTTGGCCCGTGAACCAAAAAAGGTTCGCCATCAGTGCCCTATACCATTTCATGGTTGTCCAATCTCGCCTTAAAAACCTCCACAACTTCTAGAGCAAGGGGTGACTTAAGAGCCGGGGGTGGCGCAGCAGGTAGAGTGCAGTACTGCAGGCCACTGAAGCTGACTGTAGATCTGCAGGTCAGCAGTTCAAATCTCATCAGCGGCTCAAGGTTGACTCAGCCTTCTATCATTCCGAGGTGGGTAAAAAGAGGACCTGGATTGTGGGGGCAATGTGCTGGCTCTGTTAAAAAGTGCTATTGCTAACACAAATCCCAGCGACCGGTTAGGTCCCACAGAGTTGGCCTTCTCCAGGTCCTGTCGACAAAACAATGCCGTCTGGCGGGACCCAGGGGGAGAGCCTTCTCTGTGGCGGCCCCGACCCTCTAGAATCAACTCCCCCCGGAGATCAGGACTGCCCCCACCCTCCTTGCCTTTCGCAAACTCCTAAAAACCCACCTCTGTGGTCAGGCATGGGGAAATTGATTCCCCTCGGCCGTCCCATTTTATGTATGGTTTGTTTGGGTTGTATGATTGTTTTTAAATTAAGGGTTTTAACTGTTCTGTTTTTAATCATTGAATTTGTATTGTGTATTGTTGTTGTGAGCCGCTCCAAGTCTTCAGAGAGGGGCGGCATACAAATCTAATTAATAATAATAATAATAATAATAATAATAATAATAATAATAATAATAATAATGTTTTAAGCCGCCCTGACTAAGGAGAAGGGCGGCATAAAAAATTGAATGAATGAATGAATGAATGAATGAATGAATGAATGAATGAATGAATAAATAAATAAATAAATAAATAAATAAATAAATAAATAAATAAGTTATTTCACTGATGAGTTGTTATAATTGTTAGGAAATTCCTCCTTAATTTGAATGGTCTCTTTGATTAGTTTCCATCCACTGCTTCTTGGGCTGCCTTCAGTTGCTTTGGAGAATAGGTTGACCCACTCTTCCTTGTGGCAGCCCCTCATATATTGGAACACTGCTATCAAATCATCCATAGTTATTTCTTTCATTAAACATAGAAACATAGAAGATTGACGGCAGAAAAAGACCTCATGGCCCATCTAGTCTGCCCTTATACTATTTCCTGTATTTTATCTTAGGATGGATCTATGTTTATCCCAGGCATGTTTCAATTCAGTTCCTGTGGATTTACCAACCACGTCTGCTGGAAGTTTGTTCCAAGGATCTACTACTCTTTCAGCAAAATAATATTTTCTCACATTGCTTCTGATCTTTCCCCCAACTAACCTCAGATTGTGCCCCCTTGTTCTTGTGTTCACTTTCCTACTAAAAACACTTCCCTCCTGAACCTTATTTAACCCTTTAACATATTTAAATGTTTTGATCATGTTTCCCCCATTCTCTTCTGTCCTTCAGACTATACAGATTCTAAACAACAGAAGTTAGTGTTATTGCTGAGAAGGATGAAGGATGTGATGGAAAGGAAATTTATGGGCGTGGTATTGGTGAGTGAAGCAGGAGATCTTTCTATTGTTTAAAGAGTTGGCTTGTCTCCGTTCAGCCTTGCCTTTGGGCAACGAGAACCCAACATTTTCCAAGCTCCTTATGTTTCAAAAAATAATGCACGGCCTATGCGTGAGTCACCATCTAATTCAAGAAGGTCAATTCATGGAGACGGCATGAGGCCATCCCTACCCATGTGGTAGAATCTGGATGATGAACAGTTGAAGGAACTGAATATGTCTAATGAAGAGAATGACTAGGGCAATGATAGCAAGCCTATGGCACATGTACCACAGATGGCACGCGGAGTCATACCCGAGGGCACGCAAGGCTTTGCCCTGTATCAGTTCCAGCACGCATGTATGCACTGGCCAGCTGATTTTCAGCCATTTTTGTTCCCCCCAGGGTTCAGGAAAGCCTCCTGGGGCGAAAAACTGCCCAACAGCCAAACCGGAAGTTTATTTCCAAACTTCTTATTGGCCCATTTGGCCATTTTTTGCTCTCCCCAGGCTTAAGAAGGCCTTCCTGAATCTTAGGGAGAGCAAAAAACAGCCCAACAGGCCAACCGGAAGAGTGGAGCTTCAGTGAGGCCTGTGCGCATGTGTGTGGGGTATAGTGTTGGGGTTGTGCACATGCATGGGGGTGTGCATTGCATTGTGGGTGTCGGCATGTGTGCACACACTGACGCACAAGCATGCACCCTTTTGGCACCAGAGCTAAAAGGTTCGCCATCAATGGACTAGTGTGTCACGATAGCTGTATCTTTCAGGACAGTGATACCTCTACTTACAATTGCCTCTACTTATGAACTTTTCTAGATAAGAACCTGGTGATCAAGATTTTTTTGCCTCTTCTCAAGAACCATTTTCCACTTACAAACCTGAGCCTCCAAAACTGTAATCAGAAAAGGCAGGGAGAAGCCTCTGTGGGGCTTCTCTAGGAATCTCCTGGGAGGAAACAGGCCCGGAAAAGGCAGGAAGAAGCCTCCATGGCCTCTCTAGGAATCTCCTGGGAGGAAACAGGGCCGGAAAAGGCAGGGAGAAGCCTCCGTGGAGTCTCTCTAGGAATCTCCTGGAAGGAAACAGGGCCTCCACCCTCCCTGTGGTTTCCCCAATCGCACACATTATTTGCTTTTACATTGATTCCCATGGGAAAAATTGCTTCTTCTTACAAACCTTTCTACTTAAGAACCCGGTCACGGAACGAATTAAGTTCGTAAGTAGAGGTACAACTGTATTTGTGGTGCTGACTCAAAGAATTAATTTCACTTAATTTAATTACTTAGATTTATAAGCCGCCCTTCTCAAAAAAGACTTAGGGGGGGCATACAGCTATAAAAAGCAATATACAACAATAAACCCCCCCAAATTTAAAAACATTCATCCAAAGAAGAGGAGGTCAAACTATTCTGAGGTTCAGGACAAGACATAACAGATGGAAACTTCCCAAAGAGAGATCCAAAGTGGAACTAAGGAGAAATGTCATAACTGTGGGAATAATTTTCTTTATTTGTAAAATATATTGGCTATGCAATCAATTAATGACTTGATCACAGAAGTTGTGGATGCGCCATCACTGGAGGTTTTCAAGTAGAGATTGGACAACCCTTTGACCTGGTTGGTATGCTTGAGCAGTGGGTTGGACTAGAAGGCCTCCAAAGTCCCTATCAAACCAGGGTTCCAAATAGCATTGAAAATTAAATCAGAGTCCAAGACACAACATTCTTCAAAGTTCAAATTTATTAGCAGAGCCATGTTGGCACATCTGCGAGAAACCCGAATCTAAAGCTACGAGGGTTTCTCCACCCAGTTTAAAGTTTTATAATTGGATAGAGGGAAAAAAGAAAAAGAAAACCCCCCCAGAAGGAATGTAAAGTGTGTATAGTGATAGAAATAGATAGAGATATGGATAGTTATAGATATAGAAAAGAATAAACGTGATAGGGTACGTAAGGAGAATATAGTGAAGACATAGCAAGACTAGAGTTACTATATACTTAAATGTGATATTAATGGTAGATTAGATTGATAACTGAAAACTGTAGAGGAAATACAGTTTAACTTATTAGAAGGGATATAGAAATATAACATCAGTGCAGTCTTACTGTAAAAGAAAGGTTTAGAAGATTTTGGTTTTTGTTTGTTTATATGTGATGTTTGCATAGGTTTGTTTTGAAGTTTGTGGTTCAATGTTTTAAATGTATTTTTAATGTTTATATTCAATAAAAAATTATTTTAAAAATAAATAAAGTTCATTCCCTTGCTCTTACACTCATAAGTTCAGTCTCCTTCATGCCAACGTGCCCATTACTCCCATCAGCTTCCAGGCAGGGGTCGAACAAAGGATGACCTTAAGAATCCAGAAGGAATTTGTTATGGCTACATGATCTCTACTTCCCTCGTGCAGCAACCTCTCCCAAATTGCCACAGCACGAATACAGTCTAATGCATAATATGTTGCAGGCCAAATTCTCCAAATCAAAGGATGGTTATATCTCCGAGACCGCCTTCTGCCACACGAATCCCAGCGACCGATTAGGTCTCACAGAGTGGGCCTTCTCCAGGTCCCGTCAACTAAACAATGTCGGTTGGCGGGCCCCAGGGGAAGAGCCTTCTCTGTGGCGGCCCCGGCCCTCTGGAACCAACTCCCCCCAGAGATTAGAACTGCCCCTACTCTCCTTTAAAGCTCCTTAAAACCCACCTTTGTCGTCAGGCATGGGGGAACTGAGACATCTCCCCCGGGCATATACAATTTATGCATGGTATGTTTGTATGTATGTTTGTTTAGTAAATGGGGTTTTTAAAATAATTTTAAACTATAATTTCGATTTGTCATGAATTGTTTTGTTCTGTTGTGAGCTGCCCCGAGTCTGCGGAGAGGGGCGGCATACAAATCTAAATAATAAATAATAAATAATAATAAAATAAATGACAGCTGTTATTCTGTGTTCTGGACTGATATGGCATTCCACAAATATCAAACAAAAGCTACAGAAACCTAGAAGAGGCTGTCTTCCTGAACCTGACTCATAGACGACATTATGTTGTGTCTTCCCAATTTAAGAAAAGGTAGAAAGTAAGAACCTTATTTTGTTGGCCCAATATAATTAATTAAATATTCAGAATATAATTATTCTCCTTGTTTTGGGCACTTCTGCTTTAAAGCAGCCAGGCTGATCTGGTTGAGCCATTCTGAATGCCACCTCCTATGATGTTTTTATTCTGTTCAGGTTCTTGCATAACTCTTTGGAATTGGGACAGAACCATAAATCATAACTTGCCTCACCCATAAAGACACAAATGCACACCTGTCTGTTTCCAGGTGGGAAAGTATCAAATGTGTACAACTTTATTAGGCTAAAAATAAATAGAACAACTGAGTTGGAAGATACCTTGAAGGTCTTCTAATCCAACCCTCAGTTCAAGCAGGAAACTCGATATCATTTCAGACACATGGCTGTCCAATCTCTTCTTTAAAACCTCCAGTGTTGGAGCACCCACAACTTCTAGAGGCAAGCTGTTCCACTGATTAATTATTTTCACTGTCAGGAAATTTCTCCTTGGTTCTAGGTTGCTTCTCTCCTTGATTAGTTTCCATCCATTGCTTCTTGTTCTCCCTTCAGGTGCTTTGCAGAATAGGTTGGCCCACTCTTATTAGTGGCAGGCCCTTGAGTTTGAAGACTTCTATCATGTCATCTCTGCCCCACCCTCTTTCATTTACCTGTCACTAGACAAATCAAATTCCCGCAAACATTCTTCATGTTTTAGCTTCCAGTTCCCAAATCATCTTTATTGCTTTTCTCTGCACTCTTTCTCAACATCTTTTTATATCAAAACTGGATGCAACATTCCAAGTGTGGTCTTACGAAAGCATTAAAGTGGTACTCACACTTCACACAATCTTGATTGTATAAATAAGAGCACTCAGCAAAGCCTGGGGTGCAATTGCAAGTGCTGCAACAATGGTCCCAACCTGTGGCAGAACATTTTGTGCCTGCACAGGCCTTACCAGACACCTGTGGACACATCGCGTATGTTCTGTCTGGGTGCCCCCAGACTTCAACACCAACTGGAAAAAGCAGCCAGACACGCTGGTAAAATCAAAAGCACCTTATAGTTTGAAAAATAAACACAGAGAAAAACCTGTTCTTCCCAACAGGCAGGCTACGAGGCTTCACAGCAGAGTCCTGATGGCCAGACAATACAGCAGACTTCTTGCTGGCACACCCACCACTGTAGAGAATAAGACCCACACCTTTCCCCCCCAAGGTTTCAGTATTCAAAGTCACAAACCAGAATTCCAAGACGCCAAAGATCACAGCCAGGTCCCAGGACTCCCAAAGATAATACTCCACAAGCCAGGAAGGGTGGGTCTGCCTTTTCAGCCTTTCCAGAGAGCACCACACCCAAACCCAGCTGTTGCCTCTTTAGTGTTGAAAGTACCTGGCTAATTGTCCCCTTCGTTGTGTTGCTCTTCTCTGCCGTCGATTATTGCTTGTGCATTTTCATCTAAGGAATCCAGGCTGCTTGCTGGGGAGAGCTCCCTCTCGGGGGACTCTGGCTGTCCTCCCTCTCCCTCAGCCTGAGATTCCTCCTCCCCGTCTGCCTGAACCTCCTGTTCCTCATCCTCTCCCTCTGAGCAGGAAGCCGGCAGAGGATCAGCCGTTCCCTGAGGGGCCTCAGACGGAATCACAACAGCGTACAGCCCACAACCCACTAGATGTCAAGGTCCTCTTCAAACATTGTGGGTGGACATCATCATAAATAATGTTCCATTGTCAGATTTCAATTTTTGAACTTCTCACTTTGTTCTGCTCTGTTCTATTTCTCATAATTGGACCATTTCCCCTATTTGTACGGTGTTATTTGGGAGTGGGGGAAGCAGATAAATGGAGAAATGAGAAGAAACCATCAACCCACATTTGAAGATATTTGCTTCCTTTGAGAAATCTAATTCACCCTCACCCCTAAATATCCAACTGTTTTTCTTCATGTTAGCCCTTTCTTTCTTTCTTTCTTTCTTTCTTTCTTTCTTTCTTTCTTTCTTCCTTCCTTCCTTCCTTCCTTTCTTTCTTTCTTTCTTTCTTTCTTCCTTCCTTCCTTCCTTTCTTCCTTTCTTTTTCTCTTTCTTTTTCTCTTCTACCTCTGCAGCTGTCCTTGGCTTTGACTTCACAGCTCCTTGTTGTTCTTTCTGAACACATTCTTACCCTCAATTACCCCTTACCTGAAAATACCTGGGGTCAGCTCACCTGAACATTTCCCAAACGCCACCCTTTCTCCCTTGTTACCTCCAGCTCCTCCTGCCTGCCACTCCTGCTGGTTGTGAAAGTCTATGCAGGATCAGCTCCTCCTCAAGAAGGAAAGGGAGTGATCTGGGACACAGAACATTGCAGACCCCAAACTCAACCAGGTTGAATGGCATCTCCCCAGGGATTCAGCCAGGATTCTCCTTTCTAGCCCCATATCATTTAAAGCAACTTGCAACTTTGGCTGAAGAATTCTGGGAGTTGAAGTCTTAAAATTGCCAAGATTGGAGAGCCCTAATTTAAAAAAGTGATGGGCGGGGGAGTAAATCTCTCATAAGTATCGCATTTATACTGATGATGCTGGAATCTCCCAGAATAACACTGCAACAGATCTAAACCTTTGAGTTTCGCTCTGCTTAGTCATTTCTTCTGTTTGCAAGGAGGGGAAAAGTCAGAACAGGGGGGGATATCATCCAGGTGAGTGATACTTTGAAAATTTAGCTATAGGCAATTATATAAATTATCACTACATGCTAACATTGACCTGGGTTATAACCTGAAAAAAGGTGATAAATATGACCCAATCAAGTCATGTTAAAGCAAGAATAAGTATTTTCTTTGACAAAATCTCAATTTCACTTGAACTTTGCTAGTTTGGAGCACCTGGAATCTCACATCGCTGAGAAAAACCACCACCACCACATCCCTAATTCAGACATAATCCAGGATGACGATAGAAAGTGGCATTTTATTTAGTTTCATGATGAAACTAAGATACATATAATTAGCTTCTTTTGACAAAAGATTCATTTCACAATAGACCACAATCTACTCCCCCAAAGCAAAAACATTATTTCAGCTAATGGCTTTCTTTCTTTCTTTCTTTCTTTCTTTCTTTCTTTCTTTCTTTCTTTCTTTATTTATTTATTTATTTATTTATTTATTTATTTATTTATTTATTTATCTATCAGATTTGTATGCCACCCCTCTCCGCAGACTCGGGGCGGTTCACAGCAATAATAGTACAATGTAAACAAATCTAATATTTAAGTTAATTTAAAACCCCAATTTAAAAACCAATCATGCATACTAACATACCATGCATAAATTTTATAAGCCTAGGGGGAGGGAAAGTCTCAATTCCCCCATGCCTGACGACAGAGGTGGGTTTTAAGGAGCTTACGAAAGGCAAGGAGGGTGGGGGCAACTCTGATATCTGGGGGGAGTTGGTTCCAAAGGGTCGGGGACGCCACAGAGAAGGCTTTTCCCCTGGGTCCCGCCAAATGACATTGTTTAGTTGACGGGACCCCGAGAAGGCCCACTCTGTGGGACCTGACTGGTCGCTGGGATTCGTGCGGCAGAAGGCAGTCCCGGAGATATTCTGGTCCGGTGCCATGAAGGGCTTTATAGGTCATAACCAACACTTTTTTTTACCATTTATGTATAACTTACAATTGTTTACTCCAATTTTCCTCTCAGGAAGAACTGCCTTGGTCTTGGATGCTTGGCTCTTGAATTGATTTGTATTGTTCTTTATTTGTAATCTGGCCTTCCTCCCAAAGGAGCCAGTGAGATCTATTAAAAGAGAACAATACATTATTTAATTAAAAGCAGGGGAAGCAATAGTTTACAAATCTGTCATAACACAAGATACTAAGAATAACAAAAAATGCTATAATTAAAAACAAAGTTCAGCCAAAAGGTAGCCTGAAATTTGATCCATGAATATTTTGTTGTTGTTGTTGTTTTTGTTGTTGTTAGTTGCAAAGTTGTTTCTGACCCATTGCGACCCCAAGGACAAGGTTCCTCCAAGCCTTCCTGTCCTCTACCATCCCCCCAGTGTCTGCAACTGTTATTAAGTGTGAAAACCAGTGATAAATCACTTTTTTCAGTACCATTGTAACTACAAACAGTCCCTGTGTGAATGGTGTGAATTCCTGCACAGGAGAAGGAAACTTCTGGAGAAAGGCACGAGGCAAATTGAATGTGTTTACCTGATTCCCAGCTCCCTCCAAGATGGCTGCTTGCTATACCAATCTCCCCCTCACAAAATATATATACATGTAATATAAAGGGCTGTTTTCCCCTCCCACACTCCCCATCTTGGACCAGATAACGAAGCAGCTGCTGTTAAAGGCATTTAGCAGGCTCCCTTCACAGACCACCTGTGCAAATGGCCTGTGTGTTCCAGGCAAACACTTCCATTCTCTTAGGTCCTGAAAGCCATCCATTTCCACAGGTATTCCCTCAACCAGGTAAGGGAGACACACACACCCATCTCTAGTCCCACAAACCCCCTCAGTCTTAGCTTTGGCAACATATAAACAGAATATTTGAATCTGTTTCAGGTCCTCTCTGGCCTTTTCAAAGATCCCAGTTTTGTCTTTTCCTTCAGCTTTTCCAATTGTGAGGAGTTTCTCTCTCCCCCCCACACACATTTTTTAGTCCATTTGGACTTTTGGGAAGGAGAGATTGAGGTTTTCCCCGGAAGGGCTGCTAGGAAGACTGGTTGGTACCTTCACAAAATGGCTGCCAGGATGGATGAGGCTGGTTTCCATTTTCCCAGAAGGTAAAATAGGTAAAATGGCTTCCTGCCCTCAGTTCCAGCTGGGCAGTGTTTTTTCCCCTAAATATTAATTTGCTTTCTTTATTGAGAAGTGGAGCAAATGTAATGAAGCACCCTGTTATGATTAATTTCTTTTTGGTAGTTTCTATTTTCTAAGGCATTTTTATTTATTTGATTTCTATGCCACCCAACTCCCACCCAACTCTGGGTGGCTTACAACAAAAACATCTAAAAAACAGTTAAAGGGACAACTTAAAACCCCTTTCTAAAAAACATTCCTATCTTTTGTGGCGGGATATAGGTGTGCTATCCACTTCCTTGTGAAGGAAAGCAACTTTTCAGATTTTTAAATAATTAGTAACAGATGAAGAGGAAGTCTGCAGGTTTGCTTCAAAATATATCATTTATATTCTGTTACGTTGTGACCATCTAGAACAGTGTTTCCCAACCTTGGGAACTTGAAGATATCTGGACTTCAACTCCCAGAATTCCTCAGCCAGAAAATGCTGGCTGGGGAATTCTGGGAATTGAAGTCCAGATATCTTCAAGTTCCCAAGGTTGGGAAACACTGATCTAGAAAGATATTTACCTATGCTAAATTAAGCAATATCCCCTTTAGAACACCAAGCTTCAGGAGGCTTTCCTGAACCCTGAGGAGAGCAAAAAACAGCCCAACAAGCCTACCAGAAGTCTGGAGGCTTCAGTGAGGCCCATAAACCACGCGGGGGGGGGGGGGGGAGTTGTATGCATGCATGGGGGGAGGGCATTGCATTATGGGTGTGGGGATACGCTATCACACATGCATGCACCCTTTTGGCACATGAGCAAAAAAGGGTTCCCCATCACTGTCCTACTAAAATAAATGTGAGTCTAAATAGATAGGGCTCTGTTGAAAATGGGTCGTGTATTACGGTTGCTTTTAAGAAAGGCAGGTTCCCTGATGGTATTCATTAAAAAGAATAGAATGGACATTTAAATAGCTGATATGTTTTCACAGGAACGGGTGAGCTGCCTGCATTTGTCTAGTTGGCCATTATTCTTTAGAAACCTAAGATGCGTGCATAAGCACACCACGGTTAAGTCTTCCTTCCAATTTAACTATAGCTCATAAATTCATATACCAAAATGTCCTACCTGTTAGTGACTACTTCGCCTTCAACCGCAACAACACATGAGCACAAAATAGATTTAAACTAAATGTCAGCCGCTCCAAACTAGACTGCAAAAAATACGACTTCAGCAATAGAGTAATCAATGCTTGGCATGCACTACCTGACTCTGTGGTTTCTACTCCTAACCCCAAAACCTTTAACCTTAGACTATAAGGTCTGTAAGGGGTGTGGATAAGCACATCATTGTGCCTACTGTCACTGTCCTATTGTCTTCTATCCTTACTTATCTAATGTTTTATTTGTACAAATTACCATCCTATAATAGTTTGACAAACAAACAAATAAACAAACTATGCCTATCATCCCTGTACTACTGCCTTCATTTATCCATACAATGTTCCCTCAATTTCTGCGGGGGATGCGTTCCGAGACTGCCTGTGAAAGTTGAATTTCCGCGAAGTAGAGATGTGGAAGTAAATACACCATTTTTGGCTATGGACAAATCACAAGCCATCCCTTAACGCTTTAAACTCTTAAATTACCATTTCCCATTCCCTTAACAACCATTTACCATTATTACTGGTACTCACAATTGAATAAGGCACTTAGTGATCCTGATATTTATAAACATAATTATTTATTAACAATATTTTTTTTTTGTTATTTATTTGCAAAAATTATTAGTTTGGCGATGACATATGACATCATCGGGTGGGAAAAACATGGTATAGGAAAAAAAGTATTTTTTAATTAATATTTTTTGAAAAAACATGGTATGGGCTATTCGCAAAGTTCGAACCCGCGAAAATCGAGGGAACACTACTTTTTTTTTGCTCATGTTTATACAAACAATTACTATTCTGTACATTTGACAAATAAAATAAATAAATAAATGAAATAAAAATCTATTTTCCAAACTTGGCAACTTTAGGTAGTTCCAGAATTTTCTTGAAAAACACTGTTTTGGAAGCTGGTTTTCCTTCAAACTAAAATGCTTTGCTTCTCCATAAACCCAGGGCACTAGCCTTACAATCTGAGATTGTGGATTTTAACTCACACCAGTAGGGTCATTTCATTTTGTGTGACTTTTACCCCAGGCAGCATCTGATTATAATTCCCACAGTTTTAAGATTGACTTTTCCCTTCGATGATATTTGCCCATATTCCTTGTGATCCAAAGAACTGCATTTCAGGTGACTTCAATGGGCAGGTGACAGGATGGGGAGCCCAACACAAAATATTTGGAACCAGCAAACGTTGGAAGAAGTTGCCCTGGAGGCTCTTTGTGTATTTTGGACAGAATTACGGGCAAGGAGGCTGCATTCCACTTGCTGATAAAGGACTCCTGAAATAGAGGAGAGAGAGAAAGGGTGGGAGAAAAAAAGAGAACAGAACAGGTTAAGGCACTTCCTGAAATTAAAGTTAAAATTGAGAAAGGGAGTTTCCCTCCTGATCTCTCTCCCTCCCTTCCCAACCAAACACAAACACAAACCCAATCAGGTAGACTCAACTGGGCGTGGGTTTCACTCCAGGCCCCACCTCTACCTTTCCTGCAGGCCCAATGGCCTCGCCTGTTGGGAAATTGACTCAGGTCATGTGCTTCCACAGAAGGGCAGGTAACTTAGGGAAAAAAAGAGATCGAGGGGAAAAAAAGATTTTTTTTTCAAACCTAGGCTGGGTTCCTGCCATGATGTCAGAGGGAGACAAACGGACTGCCTGTTAAAATTTTATCCCCCAGTCAGAGCTGGGGAGAAAGAATCCACCTAAAATACAGGTACAACAGCAAACAGATTTTTCCCCCCTTTTGTTAAATGTTATTTGAATCTTAGCTACCTTCACCTTGTTCCCGTAGTTCTGGCTTTTCTGAGATTGACCTTTTTATATCTTCCCTTTGATCACTTGGGGAATTGGGGTTGTCCTTTATTTTGTAAGTTTTTGTGTTTGGCTTGTTTTATACTTTTTCTCTCTTTCTCTCCCCCCACTCTCTCTCCTTTTCTTTTTTTGTTTTGTTCTTCCTTCTCTCTTCCTCCTTCCCCCTCCCCTCTCTTCTCCTTTGCTTTTGATTGTAGCTGTTCCCCCCTCCTTCTGTGGTCATGACGGCTTCTTCTTCGCACAGTGACTGTTTGGTGGTCTTGTTTGGGGCATCCGCTGGTGGAAATGGGGCTAAGCTGGGGTCCGATGAGAGGGAACTAATTCTGTTGGTGTGGCAAGTTGTGGATCTTCCCAGCAAGAAGGTATGACTTCCCAAACTCTTCCTTACACCCCGTTGAGCAATTTGCAAAAAAGAGAAGGCGACCAAAAAAAAGAGAGAGAGGTGAAACCACTTAACCGAGATCCCTCTTTGCTCTCACTCAACCACCTGAGGGAGAATTTCTCTATCTGAGCAAACATATCCAGGGCTGGAATGAGCTTTGCTCGCCTCCCCGCAAACCTGGCTTGGGGGGGCCGGGCACTGCTGGGTTGGGAGAAAGCAGGGAGAAACTATTAAGTTTGGACAAGGCTCAGTTCAAAATTAAAGCCCAGTTCAAAATTTCCCTTGGAATTGGCCTGGAGACTCAAATCCAGATTACAAAAGCATGAGGTCTCCCCCCAACTCCCATGTTCTGGGTCAATAGAAACATTTTCACGTTTGAGAGACTCTAAAAGGCCCTTGCTTCTTGTAAATTAAAAAAAAAACCACAACCCAGCCTTTTAAACCATGTTTGGGATATTGAATATGTACCTTTTTGTGTTTCTGTGTTTGAAATCAGGTCTGCATGTTTGCTTGGGAATCTTGTCGCTTGATACGGGAATTAAACCGGAGTGGGAGGAAAACCTGTTTTATGCAACCCAGAAGAACTAGGCCCAATCCCCATGTTTTACTTTCTTCTTTTCCCCCTGCCTTAACCCACCCCAAAGTGAATTTCAAAGGAATAATTTGAAAAGAAAACAAGAGGGTTAGAAATTCAAGGGCTGCCCCTTCCCTCCCAGAATCCCTAAACCAAGTCCGTTCTGGTGGGATCGATCTGGTTTTACTCCCCTCTCCCACATTACAAGAATTGCAGCCAGCGATCTCTTTAAAATAATCTCTATTTTTTATGGGAAGACTGTGAATCTCCTTGAAGACCAAGGGGGAAGAGAGAGAGAGAGAGAGAGAAAATGAGATGGGAAGTTTGTGAAATTAGCAATTGCACCCCTCAGCCATCCCTTCCAATCTCAAAGGGATCCAACTGGGGTTCTAACCACTTTTTAATACACATTATTTTCACCAAGTCGCTCCATCCAGTTCCTGGAGTTTTACTTTACTTTTTTCTTTTCCCCTCCCCTCCCCCCCTTTGCCTTCTTTGTTAAACATTTTCAGGTAGGGACGCTGCACAAATGCCTGGTGAAGGCAGACAATTTGGAGCTAAGCGAGCCGTGCCGAGAACTGACAGGGTTAACCCCCGAAAGCCTGGCCAAAGCGGAGCCTCTGGATCGGGTTCTCCAACAGGTGAGGGTTTAACTTGTGGATGCGAGGGAGCGGGATTGCGAGTGATGCAATCGAGCAAACAGGAGACTTTCGCTTTGAGAAAAAAACATTGTCGAGAGCAACCCGGCGGTTCACCCCTTGCAAAGTTAAGCGTGGTTATTGTGCAACCGAGGCTGGCTGGCACCAGCTGCCACGTGTGCGGCCACATTTGATGGTGGCCTGCCGTGGCTGAGTTCACCCCAGCACCCTTCATCCTTTTGCTTTTATTTCTTTCTGAACTCCATCTTGGCATTTATAGCTTATTTGAGTTGCAATTAAGCCAGTTTATTCTGTATCAGTAAACATGGTTAAATCCAATATTTAGTTAACTTAATTGGAACGGAACGGAATAGAATAGAATAGAATTGAATTCTTTATTGGCCAAGTGTGATTGGACACACAAGGAATTTGTCTTTGGTGCATATGCTCTCAGTGTACATAAAAGAAAATGTAGATTTGTCAAAAATCATGAGATACAACACAATGATAGTCATAGGATACCAATAAGCAATCAAATCATACTAGGAAACAATCAATATAAATTGTAAGGATACAAGCAACAAGTTACAGTCATATAGTCATAAGTGGGAGGAGATAGGTGATAGGAATTATGAGAAAATTAATAGTAATGCAGACCTACTAAATAGTTTGACAGCAATGAAGAAACAGTCAATATTAATAAAAATCTTAGGATACAAGCAACAAATGGCAGTCATACAGTCCTAAGTGGGAGGAAAAGGATGATAAGAATGATGAGAAAAAATTAGTAGAAATAGAAGTGCAGACTTAGTAAAACGTTTGACAGTGTTGAGGGAATTGTTTGTTTAGTAGAGTGATGGGTTTGGGAATGAGGTTGTGTGGAATGATCATGGTTGATAGTGTTTTGCTGACCAGTGATGAGTGTTAGAAGCTGGTAGAGTAATAAAGTGCAAATGTGAAAGCAATGAGTAGATAAAACATCTCACCTTCATTATAAATTACTGGTTTTCCACCCTGTGCCTGGTCTTTCATCATCCTAGGGAGGTGTCTCTTTGGTGTCTATCTAATATGTATCATCTATCTTTGTGTTACCTGTCATCATTCGGTTTGTGTTGCCTGTCAGCCACACCTTTATGACTTGTCCAGAGAATCTTTTTTCAAAAAATCCCGACTTAGCATTATGTTTGAATGTAAGCCAGGCTATGAGATATTTTAAAAACTTGGATGTCCTAAGTCATTTCTAAGCATAATAATCTTTCGGTTAGCAAGTTCACATTGACCCATTTAGATTAATAATCTCTATTTGTTGCTTAATGTTGACAAATCTATGTGTGCAAATTCACTTGAAAAGTTTTTAGATACATTGTGTGTTGCTGTTTGGTTAGGAAACTTTTGAGAATTTTAATAAACTTCTGAAACGTGGGACAGAACTTTAGCATCTTCTACAGCAGGGGTCAAAAACCCTGGGGCCAGTACTGGTCCATGGCCTGTTAGGAATTGGGCCGCAGCGGCAACGGCTGAGTGGGCAAAGCTTCATCTTCACATGTGCAGGATCTAGATCAGTGGTTCCCAGCCTTTTTTTGCCCATGCCCCACCTAAGCATCTCCAAAATCCTGATCCCACCCCCTATGACATATAATTCTTACTATTCAAAAAGTGAACTCCTACTCATGTGGAGGAAACCTAAAAGGCCATTAAATTGGTTTAAACAAGGTTCCAATTGCCCCTATTAAAAATCAAATTGCCCCCCCCCCGTGGGGCGTAGACCCCACGTTGGGAACTAGGGATCTAAGTTGTATGCAAAACCAACCCCTTCCCTCCCTCCCACCCAGTCCCACTCCATGGAAGACCATTTCTTTCCCAAACCAGGTTAATAATTGCTATTCTACAGCAAAGTTATACAATTTTTCCTGGACCAGACCACAGCAAGATATCACAAAGCACATGGGAAATGCTAAATTAAGTTCAACACACAATTTTATTCCATTGGTGGGGCATAGAACAGCAGAATTTCAGAAGCCAACAAGAGTTCTCACTGTCCCCAGCTTGAATCAAGGCTAAGGATATTCCTAAGGTGTGAAATTCTTGTGCACGCCTCCCATTTTCCCACCACCGAGTTGCTGTTTCACATCCCTTCATCAGTCCTCAAGGACAAGTCATCCCTGCATTGCTCTACAAGTAATTTACATCCTCCAATAACATTGAACATGAGAAATCAGATCTAAAGCCTTTGGAGGCAGCGTCTGTTCTGAGGATAATCATCCCATCTTTGGTGAAATTTTGGTACCCGTGATGTGACAGATCATGCTTTTTTTCGGGTGGGAGGGTGAGAAGATTCCTATTTCTGAGCAACAATAGGGAAAGAAGACAACGTCCCACTCCATTGGATCCAAAACAGGTGGCGGTGTACTCTTCTTCTCTATCTCAGATTGAGGTAGTCCTCGATTTAAGGACCGCAGCTAAGCCCAGAATGTCAGCTGGTAAGCAAGACAGTTGTTAAACGAACCTTGTCCCAGTTTACAGCCTTTCTCGCCACATTTGGTGAATCACTGCTGTTCTTAAATTAGTAACGTGGTTGTTAAGGGAATCTGGCTTCCCCATCGACTTTGCTTGTCGGAAGGTCGCAAAAGCGGATCAGGTGCAACTGCCACACGTACATGCTAAGTTGCCAAGCATTGATCCCATGACTATGGGGAAGCTGCAGGGGTGATAAGTCTGAAAAACAGTCACTTTTCCAGTGCCGTTGTCACTTCGAACGGTCACTAAATGAATCAAGAATTTTCTGCATCTGGTTGATTCCTTGTTAATCTGTAGCTGATTCCTGACACTGAAAGCAGATTCCAGGACTTAAACATGGCTTTGTAAAATCTCTGTGAGGCTTGGAGGAGTCGTTTTCCCTGCCCCTTTAAAAAATAGATTTCTGAGCATAGATTTCAAAATTCTCAACCTAATTATCACCTAGTTCTGTGATGGTGAATCTATGACATGTGTGCCACAGGTGGCACATGGAACCATATGGGAGGGCATGCGAGGCGTTACCCTATGTCAGCTCCAATAATAATAATAATAATAATAATAATAATAATAATAATAATAATAATAATTATTATTATTTATTAGATTTGTATGCCGCCCCTCTCTGAAGACTCGCGCACTAGCCAGCTGATTTTTGGCCTTGGAAAGGCCAATTCACCATCTGGAAGCTTCAAGGAAGCTTCCTTGAAGCCCCAGAGTGTGAAAAACAGCCTAACAGACAAACCGGAAGTTTGGAAAGTGGACTTCCGGTTTGCCCGTTGTGCTGTTTTTCACACTCCGTGGCTTCAGGAAGCTTCCCTGAAGGCTCCAGAATGTGAAAAACAGCACAACAGTTTGGAAGTCAGTTTTTCTGAACCTCTGGTTTGCCCGTTTGGCCGTTTTCTCACCATCCCAGGCTTCAGTGACGTCTGTTCACGTGCGCGGGGATGGGGGGAATTGTGTGCATGCGCAGGGGCAGTGCAGGCGGGTTGCAGCTGCATGGGGGAGAGGGAATGGATATGGGGACATGCGCATGTGCTATCACACCCACCCACACTCTTTTGGCACGCGAACCAAAAAAGGTTCGCCCTCACTGACCTAGTTCTTTTTCTGAATTGCATGCCCAATAATTCTCCAGCCATTGCTCAAAGGTAAGACCTTCCTTGCAAAGATGTCTACTCTCTTAACCCAGGAGCTTCTTGAAGAAATTCCTTGGGGCTTCACATCATTGAAGAGATGGTTGTTCCAAAAACAACAACAACAACCCCAAGGCCCTCTGGCTACTTTGGGATTAAACAGATGCAAATCTCCTGCCTTTTGTCTTGGAGAGTTTCTCTAAAATACCCTTTTTTTACTTTGAAAATAAATAAATAAACAAAAGCAAATTCTCTTTCAGCAAACTAAATGAAGGCTTGATAGGAAAAATGCAAGATAATGGGTATATTTTTATGATTGGGATCCTAGTCTTTTGCTTTCCTGGAAATATGACAAGTTGGTTATTATTATTATTTATTAGACTTGTATGCCGCCCTTCTCCGAAGACTCGGAGCGGCTCACAACAAATAATACATGAGATACAAATCCAATATTAAAAACAATTTTAAAAACCCATATAAAAAAACAATCCAAACAAACTATACATAAAATGGAACAGCTGGGGGAATTTCAGTTTCCCCAGGCCTGGCGACATAGGTGGGTTTTCAGAAGCTTACGAAAGGCAAGGAGGGTGGCGGCAGTCCTAATCTCCGAGGGGAGTTGATTCCAGAGGGCGGGGGCCGCCACAGAGAAGGCTCTTCCCCTGGGTCCTGCCAGATGACATTGTTTTGTTGACGGGACCTGGAGAAGGCCAACTCTGTGGGACCTTATCGGTCGCTGGGATTCGTGCGGCAGAAGGCAGTCCCGAAGGTTGCTGTCTTGTGCTCAGAGCTTGCCTATAGAATTTGTTGGGTCTTCCTTTCATGGAGGTTTTTAAAGAAAAGATTGGACAGCCATTTGTCTGGAATGGTACAGGGCAGTGATGGCAAACCTATGGCACGCATGCTACAGGTGGCACATGGAGCCATATCTGAGGGCACGCAAGGCATTGCCTTGTGTCAGCTCCAGTGTGCATATATGCACTGTCCAGCTGATTTTTGGTCTTCCAGAGAGTGGAGGGGAGACCGTTTTTGCCCTCCCCAGGCTTCAGGAAAGCCTCCGGAGTCTATGGATGGCAAAAAACAGACCCAACAGGCCTACCGGAAATTCAGAAATGAACTTCCAATAGGCCCATTGGACTGTTCTTTTAATAATAATAATAACAACAACAATAACAACAACAACAATAACAATTTATTAGACTTGTATGCCGCCCCTCTCCAAGGATTCAGAGTGGCTCACAACAAATAATACAAATACAAATCTAATATTAAAAACAGTTATTAAAAACCCATTATAAAAAAGCAGTCATACATCCAGACAAATAAGACAGATAAATAATAATGCATAAAATAAGACAGCTAGGGGTATATCAATTTCCCCAAGCCAGGTGACATAGGTGGGTTTTCAAGAGCTTGCGGGTGGGAGCATTCCTAATCTCCAGGGGGAGTTGATTCCAGAGGGCTGGGGCCGCCACAGTGAAGGCTCTTCCCCTGGGTCCCGCCAGATGATATTGCTTTGTCGATGGGACATGGAGAAGGCCAACTCTGTGGGACCTAATTGGTCTCTTTTCCCTTCCCAGGCTTCAGAAAAGCTTCCTGAAGCACGGGGAGAACGGAAAATGGCCCAACGGGGCCACCAGAAGTCCAGAGGCTTCAATGGTGCCTGCAAACATGTGCAGAGGAGGCATTGAGAGGGGTTTTGTGCTCATGCATGGGGAGAGCATTGCATTATGGTTATGGGCATGTGCATGCATGCTATTGCGCATCCACCCAACCTTTTGGCACTCAAGCAGAAAAAAGGTTCAGCATCACTGGTATGGGTTCTCCTGATTGAACAGGTGGGTGGACTAGACGTCCTCCAAGGTCCCTTCCAATTCTGTTATTCAGTATAAATTCTGTATGAAATGTCTTCTTCCCATTCATGTTTCCAAACAGTTGTTGGTAACGCCTTATGTTCCCCCAAGGCCAGCTCTGTGATAATACAGCTAATTTAGTAGCATTACTCTTTCTCTTCAGTTTCACAGGGGCTGGAACTTGCTTTTAAAATAGAATAAAAGCAAAGTCAATTGAGGACTGGATAGAACCATTTAGAAGTGACAGATGATATTTTTTCATAATCCCCCTATAGTGTACCAGGGATGCTAATCTGGCTCTTAAAACGGGGGTTTAAGATGGCTAGATGGTTATATGGTAGTTAGTTGAATATGAGGGGTTCTTGGTCCTTCTGAGCTTGGTTGTCTTCTTGCAGACGGTTCATGACGCAAACTACGTAATGTCATCACTGTTATCAAAACTAGCACTGATGATGTTACCTAGTTGGGTAATGAAATGTCCACAAGAAAACAATTAAGGTCAGGCAGCACTAGGGACTCCTCATCTCAATCCTGAGTATTCTCCTTTATTGTTAATTGAATATTCTCTTGTATGCTTTTCCACCATCTTGTTTAAAGTATTTTTTAAAAAAATAAATTGGTTACTTTTAATGGATTGTTTTATGGATTGTTTTATTATGCATGAGTGTGAGATAGACGGCTGTACAAATGCAATTCAGTAAATCTTACCCATGTAGGAGACTCCAGGTTCAAGAAGGCTGACCTAGATTTTTTTAGGAGGTTGGATTGCACGCGTGGTAGAATACCAGGGGATTGGTCTGTTTTGGCTTTGTTTATTAGATTAGATTTGTATGCCGCCCCTCTCCGCAGACTCGGAGACTTTGAACAACATATGAACATGTTCGGTACTTTTCTTTCTGTTGTCCTTGGCAGGATAATGTTGTTCTTTTTCAATGTGTTACTATAAACACGAGGAACAACTAGCTTAGCTCAGCTAATTTATTTCAAATGTAGTATGTTTTGTGGTGGGAATGGGAATGAATGATTTTAAGTGTTGGTAGAGTTTTAAAGTTTTTCTAGTAAAATTAATTGGATTTTTAGATTTGTACACTGTATATTGTTTGCTATGTTCTGAGCTGCCCCGAGTCCTTGGCGAGGGGCGGCATTCAAATCAAATCAGATCAGATCAGATCAGATCAAATCAAATCAAATCAATGAATAAAACGTGAATGTAAATATTTCCTAACCCCTTTTCTTCCTATGTATCTTTCCAAGCTTGGGGTTGGAAACTGGAGGGAAAAAATTGAAAATGGATAAATGCAATTGCAAAACTTTGTTGAATGTGGGTTGTTTGGGGTTTTTTGTTTGTTTGTTTGTTTTTGTATCTCCTTTTACTCTCCTGTGAGTGTGTTTGCTGAGGAGGTAAAACGTGTTACTGGATTGCAGTTTCCTTTGACAAATACCTCCCTGGAAAAGAGATGAAAATGCTGTGTTGTTTCAAGGCTGCTGGGTTTTTTTAATTCGTCTCCTCCAAGCCCAGCTGAATCATCCTTAATTATAGGAGAACAGAAGCCTCTGGAACAGCTGAAGTCTTTTTGAGAGGGGAGGAGCCATTACATATGATATATTTCTATTCTTTCACTCTCCAGTTGGATAAACTTCAGGAAAAACCAGTTAAGACTGCAAAGTGAGTTTTGGTGGTTTGGAAACGATTCCAAAATGAGTATTCTGGCTGCAAGTTAGATCTTGCCCTGCTTCTTACAACCAAAGACAGCTGTAGCAGCTTAAATACACTTTGCCCGTTCCTTCTGTTTCCCATCCCTCCGGGTCACACTTCTCAAGCAACAGACTATAATTACGTTCGATACTTTTATGAGACAGTACCCTGTTTATCTCCAACTGCAACTTAGGTTTAGCCACCCTTAGCAGAATTTGCCCACCTTTGCTTGCCGTACCAAGTCACGGACTGTTGTAATCGTGAATAATGGGAAAAGCCACAGTTGGCTGGGTACACAAATTAAATTATGTTACGGTTTTAAAAACAAGTCGTACTGCGCACCGAAGAAGCCCCAGTGAATAAGCTAATTAATGCATGAAGAAAATTATAAACCGTAAATCATCCACCCCTTCCCGTCAAAAGTTAATGCAGTCTTTGAAAAGCTAGACTTCTCTGGCCCCTTGTTTTATAAACTCGTAGTTGACTGAGTTCACACATCTAAGTTTTTAAACCTAGCTTGTGGAATACTACGTTCAGTTTTGGTCGCCATGATGCAAAAAGGATGTTGAGACTCTAGAAACAGTGCAGAGTAGAGCAACAAAGATGATTAGGGGACTGGAGGCTAAAACATATGAAGGACGGTTGCAGGAAGTGGGTAAGTCTAGTTTAATGAAAAGAACCAGGGGAGACAGGATAGCAGTCTTCCAATATCTCAGGGGTTGCCACAAAGAAGAGGGAGTCAACCTATTCTCCAAAGCACAAGAAGCAATGGGTGGAAACTAAACAAGGAGAGAAGTAACTTAGAACTAAGGAAAAATTTCCCGAGAAAACAATCAACCAGTGGATCAGTTTGTCTCCAGAAGTTGTGAATGCTCCAACACTGAAAGTTTTTAAGAAGATGTTGGATAACCATTTGTCTGAAGTAGTGTAGTGTTTCCTGCCTAAGCAGGGGCTTGGACTAGAAGACCTTCAAGGTCCCTTCCAATTCTGTTGTTGTTGTTGTTGTTGTTGTTGTTGTTGTTGTTGTTGTTAGCCAGTTAGCTTGATAAATTGTTCCATCTATAGGTCATGACTTTCAAAGCAGATCGCTGAATTCACATGAACGTGCTAAGCAGTGGTGAAATTTAACTTACGTTCCCTACCGACTCGGAAGCCTGCACGCTCCCATCGCACATGCTTTTTCAATCTCTGCACATGCACAAAAGTCTTTGCGCATGCACAGAGGGTTAAAAAAAAGAAAATAAAGACATCTGGACAGGTGGGTGGAGACTTGCATGGTCACCACTACTGCTTCTCCAAACCACCGGCAGCCACCGCTACAGGTATGCCTGGATTGGGCCAAACCAGTAGCATTTCACCACTGATGCTAAGCCAAGAACCAAACTCTGATGATTCTGGGAGCTTCATCCCTGGAAGCTTTCAAGAAGAGACTGGACTACTTCTGCCATCTGACAAAAATGTGTAGGGTCTCCTGATTGGCCGGGGAGGGGGGGGTTGAACTAGATGACCTACAAGGTCCCTTCCAACTCTATTATTCTGTATCTGTACAAAGTGGTATATATACCAAGATGATTCAAGGCCATCTGTTTTCTGGTATAAACCCAATGGTTCTTGACCATTTAAAGAGATCTTTACCAGGTCTGTAGGACAGAATCAGCTGGTTTAGCATACTCGGGCATGCTAAAGTCAGGACAGCTCTCAGGAATATTGACATAAGACATGATTTGTAGCTCAGGGTTGAACTATGGAGTACTTTTTTTAAAATAAAAAGTTTTTATTTATTTATAACACATTTAAAACAAAAGAAACACAAAAAACCATGAATATGACATGAAGTTCCAGTTTCAATAAGTTATATAATTATTGGTCTCTCTCTCTCTCTGTGTCATCTATCTATCTATTTATCTGTCATGTACATTATTAATTCAGTTTTTCTCCTTCGATCATATAAAAAAATCTATCCATCTCTAAATTGTCGCTATATTGTAATCCCAACATTCCTCTTAAATTCCCAACAGTATAATTTATCCCAGATTTCATAAAGTTCTAATTCATTTTTAAAGACATTGTCAGTCTGTCCATTTCTGCACAGGACAGTATTTTGTATGATATCTCTTCTTCTGTGGGAGTTTCCTCGTTTTTCCATCTGTGCGAAGGCTAGTATGGCAGCAGGCAAATTGTGTAGTATTGTATATATATATATAAAATATATATATGCTGTTCCTTTCTCATATTTTTCGGGAACCATGGAGTCTTTGATGTTTTCTGAATTTGGTTGGTTGTTTTCTTGCAGACATTTCATTACCAAACTAGGTAACATCTTCAGGGCTAGAAGGGAGTGGGGGTTTGCTCTCTGCTAGAGAATGAATGAAAGGTTTGCAAACAACAACAACCCCCCCCCCAAAACAACCCAGTTCAGAGAGCCCCAAGAACTCCACACGTTTCAAGGAATGTTACTATTCTTGGCAAGTCCCAAATGTGCTGTTTCTTTCAACACTTTCATGAGTCCAGTTGCCTCTTAGGGGAAAAGCACCTCTGGGATTAACTATGGCCTGGATGGCTGAGAATTTCCATAGAGATTGTTCTTGGCAAGAGTCTCACAAAAGACCCAATACACAATGCATGACTTTGGGTCAGTAGTGAGTTGCTACCGGAATGGTAAAGGACACTGCGCTGGTATCAAAAGTTGAGCTGCGTACACAGCTTTGATTACCCTGTGTGTGTCTGCATGAATCCCAGCATGTTTTTGCTTCTGCGCGTGCGCAGGAAGCAATTCTTGTAAGGGGACATATGTGCACGAGAAATTTAGGTGATTTTTTGCATGCGTGGAAGCAAAAAATTGCCAAAATCTCACATTCGCATCATTTCACAAGATTTTGCTTCCTGCGTATGCACAGAAGCAAAAACACACTGGGATGTGCGTGCATGCAGGAAAAGCAATGCTATATGCACAGCACACCGATAGCGGCGGGAATGGGAACCTACCCCTGCTTTGGGTGGAAAAATGACAGGTATCGTGACCACGTCTGGTCCTGCAGGCGTGGCTTTAATAATAATAATAATAATAATAATAATAATAATAATAATAATAATAATAATTTATTAGATTTGTATGCCGCCCCTCTCTGAGGACTCGAGGCGGCTCACAACAACATAAACAGTGTACAAATTCAATTTTAAAATGCAATTTAAAACCCTTATAATAAAATAAAATAATCACACAACCAATCAAACCATACACCAGCCTTGACAATTGGTGTGTGTGTTAGTTTCCCCATGCCTGGTGACAAAGATCAGTTTTTAATAACTTACGAAAGGTGAAGAGAGTGGGGGCAGTCCTAATCTCTGGGGGGAGTTGGTTCCAGAGGGCCGGGGCCGCCACAGAGAAGGCTCTCCCCCTGGGTTCCGCCAGACGACATTGTTTAGTCAACGGGACCCAGAGAAGGCCAACTCTGTGGGACCTACGGTAATCGGCTGCTGGGATTTGTGCGGCAGAAGGCGGTCTCGGAGGTATTCTGGTCCAATGCCATGTAGGGCTTTGTAGGTCATTACCAACACTTTGAATTGTGACCGGAAATTGATCGGCAGCCAGTGCAGGCCACGGAGTGTTGTTGAGACATGGGCATATCTGGGGAGGCCCACGATTGCTGTCGCGGCCGAACCTTTAGAAAGGGAAAGTGAACATTCAGGCTGTTCAGAGGTGAGCATACCTTGGAGAGACTTCAGGAACAGCAGTCAAATGCACCTCACCCTTTGCGCATGTTAGCCGATTGCTCTTTGCCCTGGTGAAGGAAGCCAGGGTTTTTTTTGTGTGGAATTTGTTAACTGGAACAATGGGAGTGACAGTGTATACTTTACACTGTAAACACATGGCTCTTTCAGAAAAGGCTGTAAACATTTAGATGTGCAAAAGCATCTGTTTGGATGCACCGTTTAAAAGCTTGCAAACGTATTTCTTTGTCTTTTATTAGATCGTACATGGACTCCATTAAGGTCCCAATTGTGCAAAACTAGCAGCTGCGAAGTGAACTCTGCCCAAATTTATTCCCTTTTAAAAATTTGCCATGATTGGTAAGGGAATCTCTACAGTTATTAAGTCAAGGCAGCGGCGAGTTGCTCCCAGTTCGGCCTGTTTCTGTGAACTGATGGTGATGGTGGCGGAAGGCTCCGCCCATCTGCTTTGGATGCGCATTCTGCACATGCGCATGCATGATCCAATAGCAATGGGTTTTAGAACCCACTACTGACTCGGGGGTGTCAAACTCGATTACATTGAGGGTTACTTCAGGGTTGTGTTTGGCCTCATGGAGCTGGCATTGGCATGGCCAGCTTGACGTCACTCGGGTCGGTGGCACTCTAGTGACCCAAACACTCTGCCAGCAAAAATAGGTTCCTGAGCCCCGTTTCTGGCTGCGACAGCCTCCTGCAACCTTGTGACAGTTAAAATAGAGCCCAGAAGGGCTGCACACAGATCTCATGAGCTTCACTTTCAGCTGCAACGGCCTCTGTTTTCACTGGCAGAGGCGCCATGGACCGGTCCTTCACCGTTTCCAGGGCAACCTCACCGGCCAGATGTAAGCATCCTGCAGGCTAGGTCTGACCCTACCCAGGACTTGAGTTTGACACCCCTGTAATAAGTGAGTCGGTGGTTTTTAAGCAAAGACAGCTGGGAAAGTTGCAAAATAGAAATTGTATAATTCCCAGGAATTGCGACCATTATAAACACATGCTAGTTGCTATAAACGCATGGATTTCGATCATTTGGCTAGGCCTTGCAGGGAAAGGTCTTAAGTCATTCATTTCAGTGGCAATGTAACCTCAAAAAATGGATAAATGTCTGGTTGTAAGTTCAAAACTCCCTGTATGGTGTTACCATTATTCAGTGATCACCTGAAAAGGTATCACACGGTCGAAGGCCACAATCAGATCCCAAATTGTGTAGCTAAAAGTCTGTGGAGAGTCTCAGTCACCAAGGCCATGGTTGTTGTCCCAAAGGTGCTTTTTCAAGAGGCAATTGGACTTTCTTGTTGTTGTTTTTAAGACGTTTCACTTCACATCCAAGACGTTTCTTTACCTCTGACAGGATTTTTCATTTTTAAAATTTTTTATTGATAAAACACACATAACAAACAACAAAAAAGAAACAATTAACAAATATGTGACGAATCTTCTAGTATTTACACTTAAATACCCTAAATTATTACCTCAGTATTCACTTTATAAACTTTACCATTTACAAATTATATATATATATATACATGTATTACACTTCTCTTTCCTTAGTTTGAAGGTTCTCCTTTCTTCTCACCAGTGATTTCATTTTTCCAAAGTTTCGTAATATTCAGTCTCTTTTTTTTCCCTTTTAATTCAAGCGTTAGTCTGTCCATCTCTGCACACATTAATACTGTATTTTATATAAAACTACTCCTTCTGTGGGTATATTCTTATTCTTCTAATATTGAGCATAGGCGAGTCTTGTTGCAGTCAAGATATGCAGCATTTTTCTTTCCCTTCCATTCCCTGTCTGACTATCCTGTCAGAGCTTGAAG